>NC_088238.1:30018708-30318708 GCF_036934945.1 Oncorhynchus masou masou
CTTTCTCTCTCTCCTCTCATGCTCTCTCTCTGCCCATTTTCTCCCCCATTATTTCTCTGTCTATCTCTGGACAACTTTCTCCCCCATTATCTCTCTCTTTCTCCCTTCCCCATTCCACCAGACACAGGCACACGCCACTTTCCACCAAGAGGAAGATTAATGATCTGACTCCGAGATTAAATATCAAAAAGCAAACTCTAACATCTCAACTTCGCCTGCCAGCTGCACTCCCGGAGTAATTGTTCAAAACCCGTCGGAATGAGAAAGCTATTACGCCATACCAGACATTTCAAAGATGAATGGCTTTACAACGAAATGTCAACAGTCAATGTTGTATATAATTTGCATCCTCACTACTTCCTACATGCCATTAGCAGGTGACTCATGTAGAGTCCGGGGCAGGAGTTCACTTAGTTAAGTTGTCTTCCTGAAAGTAATATTACTTCAGTCCCATGCCTGTAAACATCTAGCTGATGAAAGCCATTAGGAATGGATGTCTCACAATGATTTGAATTGAGTAGGAGGAAGTTAGGTAATATTGCTTTTCTTTCCCAAAAGGAAGTTTAGGAATGCTGCAAACATACCCAGTGATACACAATAAGCACAGAAGACACTCACAAAGAGAGAGCATCTTTTATATGACATGAGGGGCTGTGTCGTCCAACCCAGACCTAGACCTGCATTGCCAGGAAAGATCAGCCAATCAGCATGGAAGTCATTGTTGAACGTTCCAAATGTTTTCTTCCCCTGCCTATCCATACCACAACACAATGTTAGCCTACCCATGGAATTGTAATTTTGACTACACATCAGCCTCATATTGTGTTGCACTCTATGTGGAGCTAGCTAAAGATAGACCCCATGGTATGTGAGAGAGAAGCTTCCCCATGGCTCTCCATTATCTCCTTGAGCTAGCAGGATGCTTTGAGGCATTTCCATGTGACGTTGAAATCTTTCCCTCCCTCAGACTGCAGTTAGAGTCTGCTCCTCCAGCTTGATATATACCAACAGGATGAAAGAGGCTTTCTGTTGGACTGGTTCTCTGTACACCCAGCAATGTCAACAGAGCAGAGTAGAGACAGCAGGACAGGTCTCAGATCAGCCATTTATGCTCATCTCTAATTAGAGCTCTGACAGCAGTTAGTCAATGATCAACTGATAGCGTTAAGATTTCCCTTCACTAGAACAAAGAGGCCTAGTGCCAGACCACTCACTATTGCTCCTCCACCAAATTTTACAGTTGGTATTATGCATTGGGGCAGGTAGCGTTCTTCTGGCATCCGCCAAACCCAGATTTGTCTGTTGGTGAAGCGTGATTCATCACTCCAGAAAATGCGTTTCAACTGCTCCAGAGTCCAATGGGAGTGAGGTTTACATCACTCCAACCAATGCTTGGCATTGCGCATGGTGAGCTTAGACTGCTGCTTGGCCATGGAAACCCATGAATCTCTCGATGAACAGTTCTTGTGCTGACATTGCTTCCGGAGGCTTTGTTGACACTCTCCTGCAACCCGTCTCACCAATTTATATTTATAAAAAAGTATTATTTACCTCAAATCTGTAATCCTCCAAGAAGCTAGCCAGAAACTCCAAGAAGCTAGCCAGAAACTAGCCAGAAGCTAGCCAGGAGCTAGCCAGAAGCTAGGTCAGAAGAAGCTAGCCAGAAGCTAATCCAGAAGCTAATCAAAAGCTAGTTAAAGCTTTAATCGATTCCGGAGCAAACATCAGTTGTTCCGGAGCTAGCCAGCTGAGGAGTTCCATCAATCACTCCTGGGCTGCGGTCACCTATCCGGACCCGTTTTGCTGCCTACGCGGAACCCCACCGGGCCTTAACGGCTGGACTGCCGACGTTATCTACCCGAAGGAGTTATCCGGCTGGCTCCTCCGTCGCGACGTTGCCTGGGCGCCCATCTGCGGCCTGCTAGCCATTAGTTGTCTTATCGGCTGCTATCTGAATAGACAATCGGACAATTTATTTATTTATTTTTATTGTTATTGTTTTTGTTTTGTTTTCTTCTTGGGCTTCTAGCTATCTATTATATCTATTGTTTTTATTTTTGTTGTTGTTGTGTGATTTGGATTAATCCCCTCTACCACACGGAACCCCACTAATCTACTGACGGAACGCAAGAGGTGGCTAATAACAGACGTCCATTCTATGCTAGCTTGCTACCGATGGCCTGGCCAGCTGTCTAAATCGCCGTGACCCCCAACCAACCTCTCCACTCTCCGGACCCTTTTGATCACTCGACTAAGCATGCCTCTCTTTAATGTCAATATGCCTTGTCCATTGATGTTCTGGTTAGTGTTTATTGGCTTATTTCACTGTAGAGCCTCTAGTCCTGCTCACCATACCTTATCCTACCTATTAGTTCCACCACCCACACATGCAATGACATCTCCTGGTTTCAATTATGTTTCTAGAGACAATATCTCTCTCTTCATCACTCAATATCTAGGTTTACCTCCACTGTATTCACATCCTACCATACCTTTGTCTGTACATTATACCTTGATGCTATTTTATCGCCCCCAGAAACCTCCTTTTACTCTCTGTTCCAGACGTTCTAGACGACCAATTCTTATTGCTTTTAGCCAGCACCCATTATTCTACTCCTCCTCTGTTCCTCTGGCGATTTTATTTATTTGAGGTGAATCCATGCCCTACTGTGCCTAGCTCCACTCCTATTCCCCAGGCGCTCTCTTTTGACGACTTCTGTAACCGTAATAGTCAATATGCCTTGGTTTCATGCATGTTAACATTAGAAGCCTCCTCCCTAAGTTTGTTCTATTCACTGCTTTAGCACACTCTGCCAACCCGAATGTCCTAGCTGTGTCTGAATCCTGGTTTAGGAAGACTACCAAAAGTTCTGAAATTTTAATTCCAAACCACAACCTTTTCAGACAAGATAGAACTGCCAAAGGGGGCGGTGTTGCAATCTACTGCAAAGATAGCCTGCAGAGTTCTGTCCTACTATCCAGGTCTGTACCCAAACAATTTGAAGTCTGCTATAGACCACCCTCTGCCCCCAGCTGTGCTCTGGACACCATGTGAACTGATTGCCCCCCATCTATCTTCAGAGCTCGTGCTGCTAGGCGACCTAAACTGGAACATGCTTAACACCCCAGCCATCCTACAATCTAAACTTGATGCCCTCAATCTCACACAAATTATCAATGAACCTACCAGGTACCTCCCCAAAGCCTTAAACACGGGCACCCTCATAGATATAATCCTAACCAACTTGCCCTCTAAATACTGACCGCTGTCTTCAAACAAGATCTCAGCGATCACTGCCTCATTGCCTGCATCCGTAATGGTTCAGCGGTCAAACGACCTCCACTCATCACTGTAAAACACTCCCTGAAACACTTCAGCAAGCAGGCCTTTCTAATCGACCTGGCCGGGGTATCCTGGAAGTATATTGATCTCATCCCGTCAGTAGAGGATGCCTGGATATTTTTTTTAAATGCCTTCCTAACGATCTTAAATAAACATGCCCCATTCAAGAAATTTAGAACCAGGAATAGATATAGCCCTTGGTTCTCCCCAGACCTGACTGCCCTTAACCAACACAAAAACATCCTATGGCGTTCTGCATTAGCATCGAACAGCCCCGTGATATGCAACTTTTCAGGGAAGCTAGAAACCAATATACACAGGCAATTAGAAAAGCCAAGGTTAGATTTTTCAAGAAGAAATTTGCTTCCTGCAGCACAAACTCAAAAAAGTTCTGGAACACTGTAAAGTCCATGGAGAATAAGAATACCTCCTCCCAGCTGCCCACTGCACTGAGGATAGGAAACACTGTCACCACTGATAAATCCACTATAATTGAGAATTTCAATAAGCATTTTTCACGGCTGGCCATGCTTTCCACCTGATCTGCCAACAGCACTGCACCCCCCACAGCAACTGTTCAAGCCTTCCCCTGATTTCTCCTTCTCCCAAATCCGTTCAGCTGGTGTTCTGAAAGGCTGGGGAATCTGGACCCAAAATCAGCCGGGCTATCAATCTGGACCCTTTCTTTCTAAAATGATCTGCCGAAATTGTTGCCACCAAACAGATTACTAGCCTGTTCAACCTCTCTTTCTGCTATGAGATTCTGGTTTCAGAGCTGGTCATCCCCCTCTTCAAAGGGTGCACCCTGACCCAAACTCAAGGTCTAAATGATACTTACACCTATTTCTATCTTACCATGCCTTTCTAAGGTCTTTGGCCAAGTCAACAAACAGATTACAAATTGGTTCGAATCTCACCATGACCTTCCAGTGGAACTGGTTTCAGAGCTGGTCATGGTGCATCTAAATCATTTAGGTCCTAAACGATATCTTAACCGCCATCGATAAGAAACATTACTGTGCCGCCGTGTTCATTGATCTGGCCAAGGCTTTCGACTCTGTCTTTCACCACATCCTCATCGGCAGACTCGACAGCCTTGGTTTCTCAAATGATTGCCTCGCCTGGTTCACCAATTACTTCTCTGATAGAGTTCAGTGTGTCAAATCGGAGGGTCTGCTGTCCGGACCTCTGGCAGTCTCTATGGGGGTGCCACAGGGTTCAATTCTTGGACCAACTCTCTTCTCTGTATACATCAATGAGGTCGCTCTTGCTGCTGGTGAGTCTCTGATCCACCTCTACGCAGACGACACCATTCTGTATACTTTTGGCCCTTCTTTGGACACTGTGTTAGCAACTCTCCAGGCAAGTTTCAATGCCATACAACTCTCCTCCCGTGGCCTCCAATTGCTCTTAAATACAAGTAAAACTAAATGCATGCACTTCAACCGATCGCTACCCGCACCTGCCCGCCTGTCCAACATCAATACTCTGGACGGCTCTGACTTAGAATACGTGGACAACTACAAATACTTAGGTGTCTGGTTAGACTGTAAACTCTCCTTCCAGACCAATATCAAATATCTCCAATCCAAAGTTAAATCTAGAATTGGATTCCTATTTCGCAACAAATCATCCTTCACTCATGCTGCCAACCATACCCTTGTAAAACTGACCATCCAACCAATCCTCGACTTTGGCGATGTCATTTACAAAATAGCCTCCAATACCCTACTCAACAAATTGGATGCAGTCCATCACAGTGCAATCCATTTTGTCACCAAAGCCCCATATACTACCCGCCATTGCGACCTGTACGCTCTCGTTGGCTGGCCCTCGCTTCATACTCGTCGCCAAACCCACTGGCTCCATGTCATCTACAAGACCCTGCTAGGTAAAGTCTCCCCTTATCTCAGCTCGCTGGTCACCATAGCATCTCCCACCTGTAGCACACGCTCCAGCAGGTATATCTCTCTAGTCACCCCCAAAACCAATTCTTTCTTTGGCCGCCTCTCCTTCCAGTTCTCTGCTGCCAATGACTGGAACGAACTACAAAAAGCACTGAAACTGGAAACACTTATCTCCCTCACTAGCTTTAAGCACCAACTGTCAGAGCAGCTCACAGATTATTGCACCTGTACATAGCCCAGCTATATTTTAGCCCAAACAATTACCTCTTTCCCTACTGTATTTAATTAATTTATTTATTTTGCTCCTTTGCACCCCATTATTTTTATTTCTACTTTGCACATTCTTCCATTGCAAATCTACCATTCCAGTGTTTTACTTGCTATATTGTATTTACTTTTCCACCATGGCCTTTTTTTGCCTTTACCTCCCTTATCTCACCTCATTTGCTCACATCGTATATAGACTTGTTTATACTGTATTATTGACTGTATGTTTGTTTTACTCCATGTGTAACTCTGTGTTGTTGTATGTGTCAAACTGCTTTGCTTTATCCTGGCCAGGTCGCAATTGTAAATGAGAACTTGTTCTCAACTTGCCTACCTGGTTAATTAAAGGTGAAAAAAAATGGAAACAGGAGGCACCTGAGCTCAATTTCAAGTCTCATAGCAAAGGGTCTGAATGCATATGTAAATATGCTATTTATGTTTCAGATTTGTTTTATAAATTTGTACAAATGTGTAAAAGCCTGGTTTCACTTCATTGTTATGGAGTATTTTGGTCAATCAATTTTAGAATAAGGCTGTAATGGAATGAAATGAGGAGAAAGTTAAGGGGTCTTAATACTTTCCAAATTCACTGTAATGTATGGAGGCATCATTGACGTATTTTTTTTAAATTTTACCTTTATTTTACTAGGCAAGTCAGTTAAGAACAAATTCTTATTTTCAATGACGGCCTAGGAACAGTGGGTTAACTGCCTGTTCAGGGGCAGAATGACAGATTTGTACCTTGTCAGCTCGGGGATTCGAACTTGCAACCTTTCGGTTACTAATCCAACGCTCTAACCACTAGGCTACCCTGCCGTCAATGTTCAACCATAACATGCGATGACGATCTCATAAAACAGATGAATAGGAATGACATTTACTCTCTTGGGTGGATAAAAATAAAGATCTGCAAGCCACGCCCCTACTAAACTACCCCTCCAGTCTTCTGATCTGACCCGCTGGGTCATGTCTCAATAAACCAGCACCAATAACCCAGCACCCAACATCAATAACCCAGCGTTTTTAAAGAAAAGAACCCAACAAAGTGACCAAACACCTGCAACCCAGCAGTTTGGTCAAATAAACAACAAAGCATTTTTTTAAGTGTAGAGAGAGAGAGAACGAGGAAGATAGGGAGATAACTTTTACAGTGATTATTTGTCGACATTTATGAAGTTTGCATAGAAAATAGATGTGACAATTGCCTGCTACAGCCCAAAAAAATGCTGGGCTAAAAACAACAACAGCCAGTTTTTATCCTCCAGGTCAGATCAGAAGACTGAAGGCATGGCTAAGTAGGGGTGTGGCTTTTATGTAGTTATTTTTGGCCACCTGTGAGAGTAAATGTTATTCCGGTTAATCTGTTCTGTTGCATTGTCAACAGATGTCAAGGTTGCGCACTGACACTTTTTTAGCTTAGTGAGCCTTACAACAGTTCAGTTTCTCAAGTGCCTTTGTGTTTCTTAAGGACCCATGTCTAGTTCATAGGAGCGTATCAAATTAGGTGTTAAATTATAGGTATATTTTTGGTAAATGAAGGGATAGATATATTTTCAACTATTTTACATCAAAAGAATTTGGCATAAGTGATGGCTTTGATTTCTGGATAAACAGATCTACCAGAAAATGTCTTTAAATGTATCAGAAACACAAAGAAACACAATAATGTTGACTTGAAGACCCCTGCCAACTAATATCAACACTTATGTTATATTTCAATTTGGATTAATTGTTTAGCTTCTGTAAATATAATAAATATTGCCTTGTGCCTGGTACTTATGTTACCAAAATCCCACCAAAGATAATTTCTCTCCCTCATGAGGGGGATGATTATTAAAGTTCAAATAATTAACAAGTAATGACCTAACAAGTAGTTATAGTGATTTTTCTGATATAAATGTTGTTTATGAATTATTAAGTGATTAAAACTTGTTATTCCGTTTCAAAAGTACCCTAAAACCAGTAACAGAATTACTGGAACAGTTGGGTCCCCTGCTTACAGTCCTCCCTTCCACTGGCATACTGATATGTTATATACTGATATGTTCAGCTCATTTTCCTTTTCTTTCTTTTCTCTTGTGTTCAAACCAATAGTGTTAAAAAACTGAGTCTGTACAACCCCTCCCTCTCTGTCCCTATCTCTTTGCCTCTCTCCCTTTCCAGTTAACGTCACCTCTCGCCTACTCATGAGCCACCTTTCATTCCATAAACTGTAACCAGCATCCGAACCCACTGAGCACCGACTTACATGGACCGGACTGGACCAAATCTGAACCTATCATAGACGTGTTTAATACGTTTGGACAGCACAGCACAGTTCAGCGGAATACTGTACAGTCAGTAGAGCACAGTAAAGCACAGTCCAATACCATTCAGTAGTACAGTACAACACAGTATAGCAAAGAAAAGCAGAGTATAAACACAACTCTTGCTCTACTTTACTGTACACTACTGTACTCTACTGCACTGCACTGAACTCTACTTTACTGTGCTATGCTGTGCTATAATGTATTGTACTGTACTGTTCTGTACTGTACGGTATGGTACTCTACTACACTCTGCTGTGCAGCACCGTGATGAAGGATGACATTGATATCCATAATTATGAATTTCAGTTTAGTACAGATCATGGACCCATGGTTTAATTCCGTGACCGGGTGTAAATCCACTTCACTTACTGTAGTACAATAACAAAAATAGAACTCAACATAGAACTCAAGGTGCTGTGATATTGCTGACATCTTTAAATCTTTCAATCTTAATTCGGAGCAGATATTTAACAGAGTTGTTGGAAAATGTGTTCTCAAAAAAACCTGAGGGAGATTTTACTGTAATTCCATCTGCATACTGTAGATCTTCCACGAAATTCGTTTTTGTAGAATGTTCAAGTGGAAATTGTTAAAAGTCGTCATTGTGCAGAGAGGTTTGTTAAACTTTGAAAATCAATGGTTTCTGTTTGTCTGTAAGTCAATGCTTGATTCAGTTGCCGTGGAATTGCCCCTCAGCTTTATGAGGTTTATTACAATCTCCTCTAGCCAAGATATCAGAGAGGCAGACATCAGTCCTTAATGGTACGGGGCTGGGGCTACACACAAATGTGAATGTGTGCCTTCAAGCATCTGTGTGTGTGTGTGTGTGTGTGTGTGTGTGTGTGTGTGTGTGTGTGTGTGTGTGTGTGTGTGTGTGTGTGTGTGTGTGTGTGTGTGTGTGTGTGTGTGTGTGTGTGTGTGTGTGTGTGTGTGGTGTGTGCGTTTGCATGAAATCATGTGTATGGGTGTACACGTGTCTGCATGCATGTGTGTGTGTGTGTGCACTCCCTCCATTTACCACATCACATCGATGTCCCATCAGCACTGGGGAAAAGGATCCAATATGTTCATTAGAGTGGCTAATATTGGCTTCAGTTTCAGTGTGTTTATGTACCCAGCCTGTTCACCTCAAGCCTCTCTCAAAGTCTTCTCCTCCCTCAGCCAGCAGCCAGAGAAGACATTAGCAGTCCATATGTTACAGCGGCAGACATGCAATGTGTCGACACACGACAAGACAGTGTCCACATCTCTTGAGTCGTGTCTGCTCTCTTCAACAGCCAAGCGTGACAGCCAGCCATCTCCAGCATGATAATGACCCCTCTCACTCCACCTCAACAGTTCTCATTCTCACTCCCTCCCCTCTTCTTCCTCTCTCCCCACGATATCAGCAAACATGCTGTGTCCCTCTAACATTTTTCATTCTACCTCTCTCCTTCCACTCTGTCTCCCTGTCCCTCTCTCCCCTGCCTTTCTTCTCATCTCATATTCTCCTTCTCTCCCCCCGCTCTTACTGTATATCTCTAATTATTTCTCTCCATCACTCTCCCCCACCGCCCTCTCTCATTCCACCTGTCCTCTTCGGATTCCTGTTTTTCTCTATATACCCCCCTTCTCCCTAAAAATCCATCTTTCTCCCTCTAACTATCCCTACCTCTCTAACTATCCCTACCTCTCTCCATTCTCCACCTCTCTCAGATGTACCTTCCTAGTGGTTCTGGCTGGTTGCAGAGGTAGCTGGCATGACTCGTCTCTATTCCATCTGGGCTGTTGCTGCCAGCCTGTTTACTGTATGCTAATTAGACAACTCAAGAGGGTAAATATCATCCTGGGTACCACATCTGACAATATCTGACAATATCAAGAGCACACACACACACACACACACACACACACACACACACACACACACACACACACACACACACACACACACACACACACACACACACACACACACACACACACACACACACACACACACACACACACACACACACACACACACACACACACACATGTTTGTTGGCTACCCTGGGGATGGTTGCTAGTGCAGACACAGAATGAATCAAACTAATTAATGCTCGGGAGCAATACCTTACAAAGTATTTATGTGTGTGTGTGTGTTCACTAACTGACAAACACTTGCAGGAGTCGAGTAGGAGTCATTATCTTTTCCCTTCTGCCTTTAAACCAAATCAAAGCTTCAGCTTCTAACAGAAATACACACTCCGATATCTCTGCCAAATCTGCATCACTCGGATCCAGGTCTAGTACTGTATTACACCTAAATGTTACCTGCTTGGTTCATGTACTATACTAAATACTGCCAATGCACTGCAATGTATTGGCAAAACTCCACCACGTCACCGCTCCTGTCCTCTGAGGGTGGAGTCGAAGTGTCCTGGTTGTTTATCATACACTCTAATATTAATCTACAGCTAAATAATTGAGTGTGTCTGGGGAGAGACAGGGGGTAGAATGCTTGAATGTGTAATGAGAGCAGAGGGACTGGTGCAGAATGGTGTCCTAACTGAACAGCCATATCACTCTCTGGTCGAGGGCTGCTCCTCCTCAACACACTGTGTCCTCAGTAAGTGAAATGACGTTGAAAATTCATCTTTTAGTGGTCTTTTCCAGATGTTGACATCATGTGCATTTCACTTTCTGAATGAAAGGTTAGAATAAATATTTTCCTGATGTCGAAAATAGGTCTTATATGGACGTTGAAAAGACGTCTTATACTGACGTCAAAAATATGAACACCACATGACCAAAAGTAGGTGGAGCCCTACATGTCGAACATCTCATTCCAAAATGGAGTTGGTTCCCCTTTTGCTGCTATAACAGTATACAAAAGCAAGAAAACATATGTGAACCCTTTGGAATAACCTGGATTTCTGCATAAATTGTTCATAAAATCTGATCTTCATCAACAATAGACAAACACAGTCTGCTTAAACTAATAACACACAAACAATAATACGTTTTCATGTCTTTATTGAACACTCCGTGTAAACATTCACAGTGCAGGGTGGAAAAAGTATGTGAACCCTTGGATTTAACAACTGGTTGACCCTCCTTGGCAGCAATAACCTCAACCAAACGTTTTCTGTAGTTGCGGATCAGACCTGCACAACGGTCAGGAGGAATTTTGGACCATTCCTCTTTACAAAACTGTTTCAGTTCAGCAATATTCTTAGGATGTCTAGTGTGAACTGCTCTCTTGAGGTAATGCCACAGCATCTCAATCGGGTTGAGGTCAGGACTCTGACTGGGCTACTCCAGAAGGCGTATTTTCTTCTGTTGAAGCCATTCTGTTATTGATTTACTTCTGTGTTTAGGGTCGTTGTCCTGTTGTATCACCCAACTTATGTTGAGCTTCAATTGGAGGACATATAGCCTAACATTCTCCTGCAAAATGTCTTGGTAAACTTGGGAATTCATTTTTCCGTCGATGATAGCAAGCTGTTCAGGCCCTGAGGCAGCAAAGCAGCGCCAAACCATGATGCTCCCTCCACCATACTTTACAGTTGGGATGAGGTTTTGATGTTGGTGTGCTGTGCTTTTTTTCTCCATACATAGTGTTGTGTGTTCCTTCCAAACAACTCAACTGTAGTTTCATCTGTCTACAGAAAACTTTGCCAGTAGCGCTGTGGAACTTCCAGGAACACTTTTGCAAACTTCAGACGTGCAGCAATGCCTTCTTTGGACAGCGGTGGATTCTTCCATGGTGTCCTCCCATGAATACCATTCTTGTTTAGTGTTTTACATATCGTAGACTCGTCAACAGAGATGTTAGCATGTTCCAGAGATTTCTGTAAATCTTAGCTGATCTAGGATTCTTCTTAACCTCATTGAGCATTCTCGTGCAGTCATCTTTGCAGGATGGCCACTCCTAGGGAGAGTAGCAACAGTGCTGAACTTTCTCCATTTATAGACAATTTGTCTTACTGTGGACTGATGAACATCAAGGCTTTAAAGACTCTTTTGTAACCATTTTCAGTTTTATTCAAGTCAACAGTTCTTAATCTTAGGTCTTCTGAGATCTCTTTTGTTCAAGGCATGGTTCACATCAGGCAATGCTTGTTGTGAATAGCAAACTCACAGTGTTTTTTACAGGGCATGGCAGCTCTAACCAACATCTTACATTTTGTTTCATTGATTGGACTCTAGGTTAGCTGACTCCTGACTCCAATTATCTTTTGGAGAAGTCATTAGCCTAGGGGTTCCCATTCTTTTCCAACCTACACTGTGAATGATTAAATGATGTGTTCAATGTAGACATGAAAAATACAATACTTTATGTGTTATTAGTTTAAGCACACTGTTTGTTTATTGTTGTGGCTTAGATGAAGATCAGATCAAATTTGATGACCAATTTATGCAGAAATCCAGGTAATTCCAAAGGGTTCACATACTTATTCTTGCCACTGTAGTTCTTCCACACCGATCTTGACAAATCATTTCTGTATGGACTTCGCTTTGTGCACTGGGGCATTGTCATTCTGAAACAGGAAAGGGCCTTCCCTAAACTTTTGCGACAAAGTTGTAAGCACAGAATTGTCTAGATTGTCACTGTATGCTGCAGCATTAAGATTAGACTTTACTGGAACTAAGGGGCCTTGCCCAAACCATGAAAAACAGCACCAGACCATTATTCATCCTCCACCAAACTTTAGAGTTGGCACTATGCATTGGGTCAGGTAGCGTTCTCCTGGCATCTCAAACTCAAATTCGTCCGATTGGACTGCCAGATGGTGAAGCGTGATTCATCACTCCAAAGAATGTGTTTCCACTGCTCCAGAGTCCAATGGTGGCAAGCTTTACACCCCTCCAGCCAATGCTTGGCATTGTGCATGGTGATCTTAGGCTTGTGTGCGGTTGCTCGGCCATGGAAACCCATTTCATGATGCTCCCAACAAACAGTTATTGTGCTGACATTGCTTCCAGAAGCAGTTTGGAACTCTGTAGTGAGTGTTGCAACCGAGGACAGACTATTTTTACATGCTATGCGCTTCAGCACTCAGCAGTCCCATTCTGGGAGCTTGTGTGGCCTACCACCTCGCGGCTGAGCCATTGTTGCTCCTAGACGTTTCCACTTCACAATAATAGCACTTACAGTTGACCAGGGCAGTACTAGCAGGACAGAAATTTGACTAACTAACTTGTTGGAACGGTGGCATCCTATGACTGTGCCACGTTGAAAGTCACTAAGCTCTCCAGTAAGGCCATTCTACTGCCAGTGTTGGGTCCATGGAGATTGCATGGCTGTGTGCTCAATATTATACACCTGTCAGCCAAATATATTTGTACATATAGTGTAGTTTCAGGACGTTGAAGTCAGGTACGTTTCAGGTGCTGAATGATATATTAGAAGATGTATTTTACGAACGCCAAAAACACGTATTTCACGGACATCGGAAATATATATTTTTCAGTTATTGATTCTATAGCCAAATTTCAACTGCTATACAATCTCAATTAAACTAGCATTATATCACAATAATAAATGTTCACACCTCAACAAGAGAGAAGAGCCAACTGAAGATTACAACAAAATAGCTGCTATCGCTCCGATCTATATCATTAGTGACATGCAGTTCGCGAACGATTCGTTCTTTATGAACAACTATTTTTACTGACTCGTGTGTCATGACTCGTTTTTTCAGAGTGACTCATTTATTTATTTTTGTTCGCTTGACCAGCTGGCTGCGCTGATTTCTACAGCAGGATTAATACATGCTCTAACAACTCAGCAACTCGGGAGATGTACTCCAACCAGCAACTGTCTATTATGTGTGCAAGGGAAAATAGATCAACATACAGAAGAAAAATACATGTTTTGAACAATGGAGGCTCCTCAGAGGAGGACCATTCCAACTCAATGAATTTCATTTAAAAAAAATTGTGAAACATAAAAAATATAAAAAGGTCTACAGTAGCCTCAACAGCACTCTTTGGGTTAGCACCATGGTATAGCCAGAGGACAGCTATTTTCCATCCTGTTATGGGTACATGATTTCAATACAAAACCGAGGAGGCTCATGGCTCTCACCCCCTTTCATAAACGTGAACAGTAATTATGATGACTTCCGGAGGATGTCCTTCAACCTATCAGAGCTCTTGCTGAATGAACTGACATGTTTTCCACCCAATTAAAGGATCACAGAATCAATCTAGTACTGAAAGCATACGCTACAGCTAGCTAGCACTGCAGTGCATAACATGTGGTGAGTAATTGACTCAAAGAGAGAGAAAAATAGTAGTTGAACAGTTTTGAACCAATTCATTGCTTCAAAAATTGAGAAGCAGCAGCAGAGAGAGAGAGATAGATAGAGAGCTATATTATTTTGCTTTCACTTTGACCTACTTAGCTAGCTAATGCAGCTAGCTAATTTAGTCTACTCAATCACCTGGTTCAAACAGAGAGGAATACTATTCATGTTAGCTAGTTTGCTAAGGCTATCAAACACTGAAACTCTTCCAAGTCAAGTTACGCTTTCAGTTATATTAATGTATTGCTACTGGGGCCCGCCAGTGTAACTGCTAAACTGCTTGCTGTACACTCTACTGCGTGATTGTAGAGGGTTTACTAATGCATTAGTTTATAGTATGTATGTTGACTATGACGTTAGCTAATATAGTGACATTGACAACGATGTATGATGTGTGTAGTGGTTAGCAGTTATGTTTGGAAGGTTTGGCTTGGAAAGGTTTTTTCGCACGACCACAGACAGCTGTTGTGCTGTACACTGAAGTCCACAAGCGAAGGCAAAATGTAGGAGGAGGAGAGTGCGTAGATGCGAGAAGGAATTATACAACGAGAAAAGTGCTGATCCTGTTTGCGTGTGGTTGCTATGACAGTGAACTATGTGTGCGGGTGATCAGGGCTATATTCATTCTGCCGATTCTGTTGAAAAAGGTTTAGCAACCTCAAGATGGGTACAGGGAAACATCGAAGATTTATGTAGTAGCCTAAACCTACCGATGTTACATTGAGCTGGGTGAATGGAATATGAATGCGTCATTCAATATGATGTAATATAAATAAAAACATCTTGAACTGCACCAACTGATAATTGATCTCATCGTGCAAGAATGAATGCAATTAATTGATTATAGAATGTTATCCTGTTAAGGCTCGGGACAATACTGCCCCCTTTGGATGAATTGCGTGTCCATAGTAAACTGAAAAGAAATCTGTCCAAAACTGCTAATATGTGCATATAATAATTGTTAATGAATAGAAAGCACTCTAAAGCTTCTAAAACTGTTTGAATTATGTCTGTAAGTATAGCAGAACTCACAGGGCAGCCAATCTCCCAAACTAGTTTTGACATCCAGAAAGTTGGGGCAACTTTGACGTAATCGCCCCCACCCTTCCCAACCAGCTATGGTCAGTCTTCCGTGAGATGTCCACTATCAGTAGAGCGTTTAATTGTGTAAATTCCGCGAGCTTTGACCCTTTGGCAGGCAAAATGTGAGTGTCGCGAGAAAATACATGCTCTTTCGGGCGCGCGTTGGGAACAGAGCTCACTTTGTTCCAACTTGCATGAGGAGAAGTCAGATTGTCCGGTTGACTTGAGAATTGTTTTGTACGTTAATAACATCCTAAAGCTTGATTCTGCACTTAGTTTGACCAGTTTAGTCAACATATATGTAATTTTGAAGTTTTGATGCGCAACTGTTCGGGACCAGAAGTCATTTTGGATGCATTTCAGCTGGAACTTGTAGCATATGCTAATACAAAGACACACAACTTGAAACCAAACGATGTATTGGGTAAGTATGACTCCTTCCACTACATTCTGGTCGAAGACCATCAAAGGTAAGGGAATATTTATGTTGTAATTTTGTGTTTCTGTTGACTCCAACATAGCGGAGAAATATTGCTTATGTCTGAGCGCCGTTTCAGATGATTGAATAGTGAACGATTTCTGTAACGTTAAAAAGAAAGTGACAAAGCGATTGTATTAAGAAGCAGTGTATCTTTCGAACTACATGTAGAACATGTATATTTAGTCAAAGTTTATGATGTGTATTGCTGTTATCTGGCGTTATCTGGCAGAGCTATCTATAATTTCTCCGGACATTTCTTAGCATTTTCTGAACATGGCGTCAATGTAAACTGATAAATTGCATATTATTGAAAAAAACATAAATGTACTGTGTAACATGTCCTATTACTGTCATCTGATGAAGATTTTCAAAAGGTTAGTGAATTATTTTTCTTTTAATCCTGCGTTTGTGATTGCATCTTTTGTTCGACAAAATGGCTACATTATCGTCTCTGTCTTTGTGGTGGTTTGACATACATACAGTGCCTTGCAAAAGTATTCGGCCCCCTTGAACTTTGCGACCTTTTGCCACATTTCAGGCTTCAAACATAAAGATATAAAATTGTATTTTTTTGTGAAGAATCAACAACAAGTGGGACACAATCATGAAGTGGAACGACATTTATTGGATATTTCAAACTTTTTTAACAAATCAAAAACTGAAAAATTGGGCGTGCAAAATTATTCAGCCCCCTTAAGTTAATACTTTGTAGCGCCACCTTTTGCTGCGATTACAGCTGTAAGTCACTTGGGGTATGTCTCTTTGGTTTCATCTGACCAGAGCACCTTCTTCCACATGTTTGGTGTGTCTCCCAGGTGGCTTGTGGCAAACTTTAAACAACACTTTTTATGGATATCTTTAACAAATGGCTTTCTTCTTACCACTCTTCCATAAAGGCCAGATTTGTGCAATATACGACTGATTGTTGTCCTATGGACAGAGTCTCCCACCTCAGCTGTAGATCTCTGCAGTTCATCCAGAGTGATCATGGGCCTCTTGGCTGCATCTCTGATCAGTCTTCTCCTTGTATGAGCTGAAAGTTTAGAGGGACGGCCAGGTCTTGGTAGATTTGCAGTGGTCTGATACTCCTTCCATTTCAATATTATCGCTTGCACAGTGCTCCTTGGGATGTTTAAAGCTTGGGAAATCTTTTTGTATCCAAATCCGGCTTTAAACTTCTTCACAACAGTATCTTGGACCTGCCTGGTGTGTTCCTTGTTCTTCATGATGCTCTCTGCGCTTTTAACGGACCTCTGAGACTATCACAGTGCAGATGCATTTATACGGAGACTTGATTACACACAGGTGGATTGTATTTATCATCATTAGTCATTTAGGTCAACATTGGATCATTCAGAGATCCTCACTGAACTTCCGGAGAGAGTTTGCTGCACTGAAAGTAAAGGGGATGAATAATTTTCAGTTTTTGATTTGTTAAAAAAGTTTGAAATATCCAATAAATGTCGTTCCACTTCATGATTGTGTCCCACTTGTTGTTGATTCTTCACAAAAAATACAGTTTTATATCTTTATGTTTGAAGCCTGAAATGTGGCAAAAGGTCGCAAAGTTCAAGGGGGCCGAATACTTTCGCAAGACACTGTATGTGCTATGTTTTCGCCGTAAAACATTTTAGAAATCTGACTCGCTGGGTAGATGAACAAGGTGTTTATCTTTCACTTGAGCTATTGGACTTGTTAATGTGTGGAGGTGAAATTTTTCTAAGAATAATTTTGCATTCTGTGCGCCACTTTTTGAGTTGAGCGGGGGGGGGGGGAACGTGTAGCGTGAACAGGACACAACTTTGTAGAACCAAAACTCTTCTCAAAAAATTCAAACTCGAGAACAAATTGTTTTGGGGACTGCTGTTGGCGAACTTTATTTTGCGTATCACTCTCACGGCAGTCAAGCAATGCATTCCTCCAAGTGCCGTTCACAATCTAGCCTAGCCCCGTTGCGGCCTCCACAAATAGACCCGGTCTAAACTATATTTGAAAATGATCTTATTTGTATGCCTAGCAATCAACAAATGTAAATTGTTTATTAAAGCACATTTTTACAAGTTTCAGTCACAAATAAGCCCCCTGTAGTGAAGGACATGTGAACGCGAGGCTTGTAGAATCATTATTCTTTCGAGTGTTCAGTCCATCGTTCGCTGATAGGGGATCCTGCATGCTAGGGTATTACTGACTCAAATGAATGAAAGGAGTCAAAACAATTCTTTATTCTCACTGAACGACTCTAAAAGATCAGAGTTGTTAAAAAGAGACAAAAGTCCCATCACTATATCACATACGTTCATGTACGTTTTTCTAATAATATAAACTCAGAAAAAAAGAAACATCTCTTTTTCAGGAACCTGTCGTTGAAAGATAATTTGTAAAACAAATCAAAATAACTTCACGGATCTTCATTGTAAAGGGTTTAAACACTGTTTTCCATGCTTATTCAATGAACCATAAACAATTAATGAACATGCACCAGTGATTAAGACACTAAAGTTTACAGACGGAAGGCAATTAAGGTCACAAAACTGGGACACTAAAGAGCCCTTTCTACTGACTCTGAAAACCACCAAAATTAAGATGCCCAGGGTCCATGCTCATCTGCGTGAATGTGCCTTAGGCATGCTGCAAGGAAGCATGAGGACTGCAGATGAGGCCAGGGTAATAAATTGCAATGTCCGTACTGTGAGACGCCTAAGACAGAGCTACAGGGAGACAGGGCGGACAGATGATTGTCCTCGCAATGGCAAACCACGAGTAACAACACCTGCACAGGATCGGTACAACCGAACATCACTCCTGCGGGACAGGTAAGGGATGGCAACAACAACTGCCCGAGTTACACCAGGAATGCACAATCCCTCCATCAGTGTTCAGACTGTCCGCAATAGGCAGGTCCTCACCAGCCATCACCGGCAACAACGTTGCCTATGGGCAGAAACCCACCGTTGCTGGACCAAACAAGACTGGCAAAAAGTGCTCTTCACTGAGGAGTCGCGGTTTTGTATCACCAGGGGTGATGGTCGGATTTGCATTTATCGTCGAAGGAATGAGCATTACACAGAGGCCTGTACTCCGGCGCGGGATCGATTTGGAGGGGAAGGGTCCGTCATGGTCTGGGGCGGTGTGTCACAGCATCGTCGGACTGAGCTTGTTGTCATTGCAGGCAATCTCAACGCTGTGCATCCTCCTCTCTCATGTGGTACCCTTCCTGCAGGCTCATCCTGACATGACCCTCCGGCATTGACAATGCCACCAGTCATACTGCTCTTTCTGTGCGTAATTTCCTACAAGACAGGAATGTCAGTGTTCTGATCTCAATCCCATTGAGCACGTCTTGGACCTGCTGGATTGGAGGGTGAGGTCTAGGGCCATTTCCCCCAGAAATATCTGGGAACTTGCAGGTGCCTTAGTGGAAGAGTGGGATAACTTCTCACAGCAAGAACTGGCAAATTTGGTGCAGTCCAAAAGGAGGAGATGCACTGCAGTACTTAATGCAGCTGGTGGCCACACCAGATACTGACTGTTACTTTTGATTTTGACCCCCCCTTTGTTCAGGGACACATTATTCCATTTCTGTTAGTCACATGTCTGTGGAACTCCTTCAGTTTATGTCTCAGTTTTTGAATCTTGTTATGTTTATACAAATATTTACACATGTTACGTTTGCTGAAAATAAATGCAGTTAACAGTGAGAGGACGTTTATTTTTTTGCTGAGTTGATATTAGTTATTATTTCAAGTGTTTTTCTTCCATTTTATTATTTTTAAAAAGTATATTTTTTGTTCTTTGTTTAATTTATTTTGGGCTTTTTTCTACCTTTAAGTATTATTTTTTTAAACTCCTGCAGCAATGATCTTGAAATCTATCCAACATCATAAATCAACCAATTGAACACTTCAATTACAATAACATTCTGAGTAACGGTTACAGATTTTTTTTTTAGTTGCTATGACTGTGATATGTTGTTGTTTATCTACCTTAGTTAAATGCACTGACCTAAATGTAAACACTTGCAAAGCATGCTGGGTATTTATGAATAAACTCTGCCCCCAAACAAGTACACATTTGTTCGGTGCGGACCAGATCCAAATCTGAACGAAGCAAAGACATCTAGGCTATGTTTCACAAGTGTGAACATCAAAGTACAGTACAACACAGTACACCACAGAAGAGCACAGTACAGTAGAGTTTAATTCATTAGAGTAGAGTACAGTAGAGGACATAAAAGTACAGTACAATATAGTTTAATTCAGTAGAGTACAGTACAGTATAGTTTAATTCAAATCTAATATATTTATAAAGCCCTTTCAACATCAGCAGATGTCACAAAGTGCTTAAACAGAAACCCAGCCTAAAATCCCAAACAGCAAGCAATGCAGATGTAGAAGCACAGTGGCTAGGAAAAATTCCTTAGAAAAGGAAGATCCTAGGAAGCAACCTAGAGAGGAACCAGGCTCTGAGGGGTGGCCTCTTCTGGCTGGGCCGGGTGGAGATTATAAGAGTACATGGACATTAAGGCCAGATTGTTCTTCAAGATGTTCAAATGTCCATAGGTGAGCAACAGGGTCAAATAATAATCACGGCAGTTGTAGACTAGCGGGTGTAACAGGTCAGTACCTCAGGAGTAAATGTCAGGTGGCTTTTCATAGCCGAGTATTCAGAGGTTGAGACAGCAGGTGTGGGAATGATCGAGAGAGAGAGAGAAAGAGAGAGGTAGAGTTGAAAAAAAGCAGGTCCAGGACAAGGTAACACGTCCGGTGAACATGGCAGGGTTCCATAGCCGCAGGCAGAACAGTTGAAATTGGAGCAGCAGCACTACTAGGTGGACTGGGGACAGCCAGGAGTCATCAGGGAAGGTAGTCCTGAGGCATGGTCCTAGGGTTCAGGTCCTCCGGGAGGGGAGGAAGAGAGAATTAGAGGGAGCATACTTAAATTCACACAGGACACCAGATAAGACAGGAGAATCTTCACCTGATAAAACTGACTGACCCTAGAGCCCCCTGGCACCTAGATACTGGAGGCTGAGACTCGGGGGGTGGAGGACACTGTGGCCACGTCCGACAAATTTCTGCCTCCTAATAATCTGTACAGTACAATACGGTATAGTTTAATTCAGTAGAGTTTAGTAGGGTACTGTACTCAACTACACCTTTGGTTTACTGTACTGTACTGTGCTGTGCAAACTTGTTGAACAAATATGTCTATGATTGGTCTGGACCCGACCAAATCTGAACCAATTATAGACGCCTATGCTTGGGCTAAATCAAGGACGTCTATCATTGGTTCAGATTTGGTCTGAACCAAAAATCAAGGTCTCTTGACGTTGAAATCAAGGCTTGTCCGGGCCACCCCAAATCTGAATCAGGAGAGAGGATGCTTGTGTGTGTGTCATAGGATTTTGGTGGCACCTTAGTTGGGGAGGACAGCCTCATGGTAATGACTAGAACGGAATAGGTGGAATGGTATCAAACACACCGAACACATGGTTTCCTTGTGCTTGATGCCATTCCACTTTCTCCGTTCCAGACATTATTATGAGCCGTCCTCTCAGCAACCTACACTGGTCCGTCTGTGTGTGTGTGTGTGTGTGTGTGTGTGTGTGTGTGTGTGTGTGTGTGTGTGTGTGTGTGTGTGTGTGTGTGTGTGTGTGTGTGTGTGTGTGTGTGTGTGTGTGTGTGTGTGTGTGTGTGTGTGTGTGTGTGTGTGTGTGTGTGTGTGTGTGTGAAGGTCAGGCATGTCCCTGTGGATCTCCAGAGCAGCAGATTATTAGGAGGCAGTAATTCTCCCATTCAGTAGAGGAGAATAGAATGGCTTGACAGAATAAGTGTGTGTATAGGCTCTGGCAAGCCCATACACACACTCACAAACTATTGAGCCCGGAGCACTGGGAATCCCACACTCAGGGTGGCATAGCATTGAAATGTTGTAGCTCCTCAAGAACCCCATTGGAGAGCAGAGGGAAGGCTACAGAGAGGACAGAAGAGAGCAAGCGAGAGAGCACAGCAACAGGGTAAGAGGCTGTAGAATCCCTAGAAGGACCAAAACTGTTTATCTGAAGAGATGATTGCTATTAGCAGGCCCAGAGACAAGGGACTCCCATGAAGAGTGGATCAGAGGAGGAGAGGAGGAGTAGAGGAGGAGGTGAACGTGTGACCTTGCCAACGGTAGAACCCTGGAGTCAACCACACTGGCATTAGTATGCAGAGGAAACAACACGGAGAGAAGAGACACAAACCTCCTAGGGAGGAGAGGGAGACGCATGACTCTAATCAGATATTACACCAGCATTGACAGGAGGGGAATGCGGCCGGTTGATGTTGTTTTCAATATACTTGAAAGCGAGATGTACACTGAGTATACAAAACATTTAGGACACCTGTGCACCGGCTTGTGTCAAGAACTGCAATGCTGCTGAGTTTCACGCTCAACAGTTTCCTGTGTATGTCAAGAATGGTCCACCACCCAAAGGGCATCCAGCCAACTTGACACAACTGTGGGAAGAATTGGAGTCAACATGCGCCAGCAACCCGGTGGAACGCTTTTGACATCTTTTAGAGTCCATGCCCCGACAAATTGAGGCTGTTCTGAGGGCGTGTAACTTCATATTAGGTTCCTAATGTTTGGTATAATCAGTGTATTGAGAGATTTTAAGAGAATAAGTACAAATCAGATTTACATACGTATAAAGGGTTACCAAAAATAGATTTAAACACTTGATTCTAACAAGTGACAATGTAATACAAGTGCAGCTACAAGAGCTGTTGGATAAGGCCGATTTAAATAACAGATGAAACCCATGAGGCTGTGTCGCGACTACACAACTCTGTGTGACTGAATACAGTCACTGCCTGAGTCAGAACAATACATCAGAACCAGCAGTCTTCAACAGTAGTCCTAGGTGATGAATGTGTGATAATGAAGCATAGGGAGAAGTGTTTGTGTGTGTGTGTCTCTCTGTGGATGTGCGTGTGTGTGTGTGAGAGATTTGGTGTGTCTTACATTTCCTATGACTGAAAACACATCAGAACGGTGATCACTAACCTCGATTTGTATAAAGAGTTCTATTTCAGTGAGTTGGTGGCACAAGACATCCTGCTCACCCCGGACCAGAACCTACCCCCGACACTCAGAAACGAAAGAGACAGCTATATAGAGGCCGACGTGCGGGCATCCTGATGAAACTGCGCTTATGAGTAAATAATCCGTCTCTGCCTTCTGTTCTTTGGCAAATGTACAATCACTGGAGAACAAATTGGATGGGCTCTGGTCGACACTATCCAATCACCTGGACCTGAAGAACTGTAATATCCTATGTTCCTCAGAAACTTGGCTGAACAAGTACATGGGCAATATTCAAGCAGTTTTTTTGTTCATGTATCGGCAGGACAGAACGGTAGCGTTGGGTAAGTTCAGGTGTCTCCTTGTTAAACAACAGCTGGTGCGCATTCTTTTAATATTAAAGAAGTCTCGAGATTCTGCTCGCCTGAGTTAGAATACCTCATGATAAGTTGTAGATCATAATATATTCCACGAGAGTTTGTATCTATATTTTTGTAGCTGTCTATTTAACACTACAAACTGATACTGGCACTAAGTCCGCACGCAACAAACTGTATAGGGCCATAAGCAAACAAGAAAATGCTCATCCAAAAGGTGGCGTTCTTAATGGCCAGTGATTTTAATGCAACAAAACTGAAATCCATCTTACATCATTTCTACCAGCGTGTCAGCTGTGCAACTAGAGGCAAAAAAAAAAATCTAGATCACCTTTACTCCACTACACACACAGAGACACATACAAAGCGTGCTCTCTCTCTCTCTCTCAATTGGGCAAATATGACCATGACTCTATCTTCCTGATTCCTGCTTACAAGCAACAATTCACACAGAAAGTCAGATGAAGCTGATGCTAAGCTAAAGGACTGTTTCGCTAGCACAGGCTGGAATATGTTCCAGGACTCAGTGGCATTGAGGAGTTTACCACATCAGTCACCAGCTTCATTCATAAGTGCATTGACGACGTCGTCCTCACAGTGACCGCACGTACATATCCCAACCAGAAGCCATTGATTACAGGCAACATCCACACTGAGCTAAAGGCTTGAGCTGCCGCTTTCAAGGAGCAGGACACGAACCCAAGTGTCTTCACTGACATTTACAACATCTCCCTGATCCAGTCTGTAATACCTACATGTTTCAAGCAGACCCCCATAGTCCCTGTGTCCAGGAATGCCAAGGTAACCTGTCTGAATGATTATCGCCTGTAGCACTCACATCTGTAGCCATGAAAATCTTTGAATTGCTGGTCGTGGGTCACTTCAACGCCATCATCCCGAAAACACTGGACCCACTCCAATTTGCATACCACCCCAACAGATCCACAGATGATGCAATCTCTATTGCACTCCACACTGCCCTTTCCCACTTGGATAAAAGGAACACCTACATGAGAATGCTGTTCATTGACAACAGCCCAGCATTCAAGACCAATGCCCTCCAAGTTTATAACTAAGCTAAGGAACCTGGGATGAAGGCCACTCTCTGCAACTAGATGTGTGACAGGACGCCCCCAGGTGGTAAGGATTTTTTAAATATTTTTTTTATTTTACCTTTATTTTACTTGGCAAGTCAGTTAAGAACAAATTCTTATTTTCAATGACGGCCTAGGAACAGCGGGAACGACACATTTGTACCTTGTCAGCTCGGGGATTTGAACTTGCAACCTTTTGGTTACTAGTCCAACGCTCTAACCACTAGGCTACCCTGCCGCCCCAAGGATAGGAAGCAACACATCCGCTACGCTGACCCTCAACATCGAGGCTCCTCAGGGGTGCATGTTTAGTCCCTTTCTGCAATCCCTGTTCATCCACGACTCCAAGAACAACCAAAATGTAATTTGGTTGAAATTAAAACGATCTTAATGTGGGACACCCACTGGTCTGGCTCTGAAACATGAGTCAGTGTCCCAGAATAGAGGGTGTGATAGACCATACAACAGGGGTGGCTAATCTTCTACACTCTGTGTCGACACACACACACACTCACACACACAATCCCTCGTCTCCCTCTCCGTCTGTGAGTCCTTGTGTGGCGTCAGAGCACAGTGTCCTCGGACAACATCAGAGGGAAGAGAAACAGGGACAAGGATGTCCCCTGTGTATGTGTGTGTGTGTGTGTGTGTGTGTGTGTATGTGTGTGTGCATGTGTGTGTACGTGTAATCTCTACACACAATCCAGATCCACTGCCTCTGCCTCTGCTAAACACATCCTCTCTCATTTAGTTTTTTCCTCACGGCGCAACGTTACATTCGTCACACACACACACACACACACAGCAAGCCACTATGCTTGTCGTCACGGTAGTCGCCACAATGACACCTAGGAATGCAAGTGGTGGAAATGCGAATGCATCATTTCTCCTCTACACCTTTCATGTGTGATGTACGTGTCACACCTCTGCTGCCAGAGAGCAGTGGGAAGGGAAGGATGGATGGAGGACAAGGTGGAGGTAGGGAGAAACGTTGAAAACGTCTAATTGTGCAGTGAGACTTTTAGAGCTTGTTGGGGAAGGAGGTGGGGATAGAGGGATTAAGGGAGGGCACGGTGTACAGATTTTTAGCTCTCAACAGATTCTCAGGCTACTGTGAGGTGTCAAATTGTCCTGGTAATTGCAGTTCTTGTGAGTCACTTCGGATTTATGCCCACACGCATGCAGACACGCACACACATACCCACACACATGCTCCAGGCACGCACACACACACGCACGCACACACACACACACTCCCACGCACCTACCTTTTAGGTCTACCACCAACAAGATCCCACGGTTTGACATGGTTTGACTTCAGCTTTCAATGTTAATTCCGAATGTTTTTGGGATAGGGTTAACCTCCACAGGATCGGTGGGTCCCCCGCGGGACGGTTGCGCTAACATAGGCTAATGTGATTAGCATGAATTTCCCAGGATATAGATATATCTGATATTTATCGAAAGCTTAAATTCTTGTTAATCTAACTGTACTGTCCAATTTACAGTAGCTATTACAGTGAAATAATACCATGCTATTGTTTGAGGAGAGTGCACAGTTATGAACTTGAAAATGTATTAAGAAAAGGCTAAGCTTGAGAGCAGGCGCATTATTTTCATTTTATTTGCGATTTTCAGAAATCGTTAACGTTGCGTTATGCTAATGAGCCTGAGGCTTTATTCACGATCCCGGATCCGGGATGGGGAGTATCAAGAGTTAATGAACCAATTAGGCACATTTGGGAAGTCTTGATACAACATTTTGAACAGAAATGCAATGGTTCATTGGATCAGTCTAAAATGTTGCACATACACTGCTGCCATCTATTGGCCAAAATCTAAATTGTGCCTGGGTTGGTATAATACATTATGATCTTTTCTCTTGCATTTCAAAGATAATGGATGGTACAAAAAATACCCCAAAAAAGCATGTTTTTATCTTTGTATTATCTTTTGCCAGATCAAAGTGTTTCCTTTCAAATGGTATCAAGAATATGCATATCCTTGCCTTAGGTCCTGAGCTACAGGCAGTTAGATTTAGGTATGTCATTTTAGGCAAAAATTGAAAAAAAAAGAAAAAAAAGGGGTGGATCCTTTAAAAAAAAACAAAAATCTAACAAGAGCACTTGGATTGAACAAGCCACCCTCTCAGATGGAGGTTGCGGCGTACTCCCATCCGCCAACCTCTTGTCACGCCCTGGTCAAAGTATATTGTGTTTGTCTGCATTTATTTGGTCAGGCCAGGGTGTGACATGGGTTTTTGTGGTGTGTTTTGTCTTGGGGGTGTATAGCATAGTCTATGGCTGCCTGAGGCAGTCAGCCAGACTCTTCCAGATCCGCCAGCCAGCCAGGATCTGCCGGATCCAACTACCTGAGGCGATTCTCAATCAGAGTCAGGTGATTATCGTTGTCTCTGATTGGGAACCATATTTAGGCAGCCATATTCTTTGAGTATTTCGTGGGTGATTGTTCCTGTCTCTGTGTTTGTTGTCACCAGATAGGCTGTATAGGTTTTCACGTTCCGTTTGTTGTTTTTGTATAGTTCGTTTTTTCATTCCTCATTAAACATGTCTCAAAAATACCATGCTGCATTTTGGTCCGCTTCTCCTTCACCAGACGAAAGCCGTTACAGAATCACCCACCACAACGGGACCAAGCGGCGTGGTAACAGGCAGGAGCAACAAAGAGAGGAATGGACATGGGAGGACGAATTATTCGGAGAAGGACCCTGGGATCAGCCTGGAGAATATCGCCGCCCCAAAGAAGAACTGGAGGTGGCGAGAGCTGAGAGGCGCTGGAATGAGGAGAAGCAACAGCGGCAGCAGGAGCAACAATATCTGGACTTACACAACTTGGGAGGAGAGAGACAGGTGGGCGGTCGACCCAGGGAGAGTGCCGGAGCCCGCCTGGGATTCGACGGAGCAGTGTGCAGAAGATTACGAGAGAATGTGGTTGGCGGAGCAAGCACGGCGGCGCGGAAGGATGCCCGAGAGTCAGCCCCAAAAATTTCTTGGGGGGGGGGGGCTCAGGGAGAGTGTGGCAGAGTTAGGAGTCAGACCTGAGCCAACTCTCCCTGTTTATCGTGAGGAGCCAAGGAGGAGACCAGAACCAGAGCCGGTGTTGGAGGTGAGCGAAGCACCACGCATCAGGCCTACAGTGCGCCTCGCCTCTCCAGCGCTGCCGGAGCCTTTCTCCTCTCCTACGCTGCCGGAGTCTCCCGCCTGTTCAGCGCTGCCGGAGCCTTTCTCCTCTCCTGCGCTGCCGGAGTCTCCCGCCTGTTCAGCGCAGACAGAGCCTTCCTCCTCTACAGCGCTGCTGGAGTCTCCCACAGAGTTCAGCGCTGCCAGAGCCTTCCTCCTCTACAGCGCTGCTGGAGTCTCCTGCCTGTTCGGAGCAGCCAGAGCTGCCAGTCTGCATGGCGCAGTCAGTCTGCAAGGAGCTGCCAGTCTGCAAGGAGCTTCCAGTCTGCATGGAGCAGCCAGAGCTGTCAGTCTTCATGGAGCAGCCAGAGCTGCCAGTCTGCATGGAGCAGCCAGAGCTGCCAGTCTGCATGGAGCAGCCAGAGCTGTCAGCCTGCATGGAGCAGCCAGAGCTGTCAGTCTGCATAGAGCAGCTAGAGCTGTCAGTCTGCATGGAGCAGCCAGAGCTGTCAGTCTGCATGGAGCAGCCAGAGCTGTCAGTCTGCATGGAGCAGCCAGAGCCGCCAGTCTGCATGGAGCAGCCAGAGCTGCCAGTCTGCATGGAGCAGCCAGAGCTGCCAGTCTGCATGGAGCAGCCAGAGCTGCCAGTCTGCATGGAGCAGCCAGAGATGTCAGTCTGCATGGAGCAGCCAAAGCTGCCAGTCTGCATAGAGCACCTAGAGCTGCCAGTCTTCATGGAACAGCCAGAGCTGCCAGTCTGCATGGAGCAGCCAGAGCTGTCAGTCTGCAAGGAGCTGCCATTCTGCAAGGACCCGCCAGTCAGCCAGACTCTTCCAGATCTGCCAGTCAGCCAGACTCTTCCAGATCTGCCAGTCAGCCAGACTCTTCCAGATCTGCCAGTCAGCCAGACTCTTCCAGATCTGCCATTCAGCCAGACTCTTCCAGATCTGCCAGTCAGCCAGACTCTTCCAGATCCGCCAGTCAGCCAGACTTCCAAATCTCCAGATCCGCCAGTCAGCCAGACTCTTCCAGATCTGCCAGTCAGCCAGACTCTTCCAGATCCGCCAGTCAACCAGACTCTTCCAGATCCGCCAGTCAGCCAGACCTTCCAGATCCGCCAGTCAGCCAGACTCTTCCAGATCCAGCGCAGCCAGCCTTCCTCCTCTACAGCGCTGCTGGAGTCTCCCACAGAGTTCAGCGCTGCCAGAGCCTTCCTCCTCTACAGCGCTGCTGGAGTCTCCTGCCTGTTCGGAGCAGCCAGAGCTGCCAGTCTGCATGGAGCAGTCAGTCTGCAAGGAGCTGCCAGTCTGCAAGGAGCTGCCAGTCTGCATGGAGCAGCCAGAGCTGCCAGTCTGCATGGAGCAGCCAGAGCTGTCAGCCTGCATGGAGCAGCCAGAGCTGTCAGTCTGCATAGAGCAGCTAGAGCTGTCAGTCTGCATGGAGCAGCCAGAGCTGTCAGTCTGCATGGAGCAGCCAGAGCTGTCAGTCTGCATGGAGCAGCCAGAGCTGCCAGTCTGCATGGAGCAGCCAAAGCTGCCAGTCTGCATAGGAGCACCAGAGCTGCCAGTCTTCATGGAACAGCCAGAGATGTCAATCTGCATGGAGCAGCCAGAGCTGCCAGTCTGCAAGAGCACCTAGCTGCCATTCTGGAACAGCCAGACCCGTCTGCATGGAGCAGCCAGACTCTTCCATGATCTGCCAGTCAGCCTGACATGGAGCTTCCAGATCTGCCAGTCTGCAAGACTGCCATTCTGAGATCTGCCTGTCAGCCAGACTCTTCCAGATCTGCCAGTCAGCCAGACTCTTCCAGATCTGCCAGTCAGCCAGACTCTTCCAGATCCGCCAGTCAGCCAGACTCTTCCAAATCTGCAAGTCAACCAGGATCCGCCAGTCAGCCAGACTCTTCCAGATCTGCCAGTCAGCCAGACTCTTCCAGATCCGCCAGTCAACCAGACTCTTCCAGATCCGCCAGTCAGCCAGACTCTTCCAGATCCGCCAGTCAGCCAGACTCTTCCAGATCCGCCAGCCAGCCAGCCTTCCTCCTCTACAGCGCTGCTGGAGTCTCCCACAGAGTTCAGCGCTGCCAGAGCCTTCCTCCTCTACAGCGCTGCTGGAGTCTCCTGCCTGTTCGGAGCAGCCAGAGCTGCCAGTCTGCATGGAGCAGTCAGTCTGCAAGGAGCTGCCAGTCTGCAAGGAGCTGCCAGTCTGCATGGAGCAGCCAGAGCTGCCAGTCTGCATGGAGCAGCCAGAGCTGTCAGCCTGCATGGAGCAGCCAGAGCTGTCAGTCTGCATAGAGCAGCTAGAGCTGTCAGTCTGCATGGAGCAGCCAGAGCTGCCAGTCTGCATGGAGCAGCCAGAGCTGCCAGTCTGCATGGAGCAGCCAGAGATGTCAGTCTGCATGGAGCAGCCAAAGCTGCCAGTCTGCATAGAGCACCTAGAGCTGCCAGTCTTCATGGAACAGCCAGAGCTGCCAGTCTGCATGGAGCAGCCAGAGCTGTCAGTCTGCATGGTGCAGCCAGATATGTCAGTCTGCATGGAGCAGCCAGAGCTGCCAGTCTGCAAGGAGCTGCCATTCTGCAAGGACCCGCCAGTCAGCCAGACTCTTCCAGATCTGCCAGTCAGCCAGACTCTTCCAGATCTGCCAGTCAGCCAGACTCTTCCAGATCTGCCAGTCAGCCAGACTCTTCCAGATCTGCCAGTCAGCCAGACTCTTCCAGATCTGCCAGTCAGCCAGACTCTTCCAGATCCGCCAGTCAGCCAGACTCTTCCAAATCTGCAAGTCAACCAGGATCCGCCAGTCAGCCAGACTCTTCCAGATCTGCCAGTCAGCCAGACTCTTCCAGATCCGCCAGTCAACCAGACTCTTCCAGATCCGCCAGTCAGCCAGACTCTTCCAGATCCGCCAGTCAGCCAGACTCTTCCAGATCCGCCAGTCAGCCAGACTCTTCCAGATCCGCCAGCCAGCCAGGATCTGCCGGATCCAACTACCTGAGGCGATTCTCAATCAGAGTCAGGTGATTATCGTTGTCTCTGATTGGGAAACATATTTAGGCAGCCATATTCTTTGAGCATTTCGTGGGTGATTGTTCCTGTCTCTGTGTTTGTTGTCACCAGATAGGCTGTATAGGTTTTCACGTTCCGTTTGTTGTTTTTGTATAGTTCGTTTTTTCATTCCTCATTAAACATGTCTCAAAAATACCACGCTGCATTTTGGTCCGCTTCTCCTTCACCAGACGAAAGCCGTTACACCTCTAATATCTGTGACTTCATTACCCAGTGAAATATTCAGAGTCCGTTGCAGGTCCATGAGTAATTCAGTTTAATCTAATGGACAGAGTTTCCTCCACTTAGTATATTAGGAAAGAGTGACAGAGCCAGGCTCCTAGTGATCCAGCCAGGCTGGTAGTGACAGCACTGGGCCCAGGGGAACAGCAGGGATGAGGATATGAAATACACTCAAGGGGTTTGGACATTTACTCTGCAAGTTACAGGGACGTCGACAGGGAAATCCATAGTGAGGCTTAGGCTAATTCACCAGGATACGCAACTGGTAGTGATTTTGTTTTGTTCTATATTTGTGGAAATGTTTTGTCCAGGCACCGCATTTTACTGCTCTTTCAATGACTGAGATGCTCCAATATGCAAAGACAATCCCCCAGAGTGTGACAGAGAGGAGAGGTTGGAGGAGGGAGGTAAGTTAGATGGGCTCAGATGAGGCTGTATTGGTGGGAGTGCAGGTCAGCATTATACTTTATACAATCCCCCTTACACAATTCCCCCTCCTGGATGTTACAGACAGGAAGTTATTATTATTATTATCATTATTATTCTGGTTCTACCTCACAAGCCCCATACAGTTGTAACTGAGTATAATCACCTGACAACCTTTATAACAGAAAAGAACCTCAGCTCCAGCAGCTTTGATCCTACTTGGCCTCTAATTCACCACTCCTTTTAGTGCTTCCTCCAAACAACTCAACACAGCTTTGCTTCCTCTGAATCTTTCACAGGGATGAATAACATTGATGAGAAGTGTACACGCACACGCATACACGCACACACACACAGGGCCAGAGAGAGAGAGAGAGAGAGAGAGACAGGCACACACACACACACACTTTCTCTCACGCACATTCTCCTCTAGTCCTGTGGGCACAGCAAAATGGAGAGCTCAAATAAAACAACTCGCACTAACCATGCGAAACACACACAACCGTAGATGTATGCCCATATCCACACCCAGGCACCCGGGGTCTACTCTATACCTAGACAGTGATCACGATCACCTCTGCCACTCTCTCAGTCCAGGCCTCCAGTGCTCCACACACACATACCTGACATATTACAACAGGTACGATGTAATCAGATTGGCTGATAAATAACCTAGCTTTGGCAGCTAGAAGTTAGTAACCGGTGCAAGTTGGCTTGGTAGCTGCCGTCGTGACGCTGTATTAGTTAATGTGGCTACTGTTGCTCATCGAATGATTACAAGTTTCTAAATACGTGATTAACTGAATCAAGCAATTATTAACTCATTAACCTGGGGCACCATGGTAAAACTCGTTTTTATTTTTTATTTTTTTATTTTACCTTTATTTAACTAGGCAAGTCAGTTAAACCTCTTGGAACTCCCCATCCCGGATCCGGGATCGTGACTAAAGCCTCAGGCTCATTAGCATAACGCAACGTTAACGATTTCTGAAAATCGCAAATAAAATGAAAATAATGCGTCTGCTCTCAAGCTTAGCCTTTTCTTAACAACACTGTCATCTCAGATTTTCAAAATATGCTTTTGAACCATAGAAATTGACTAATTTGTGTAAGAGTATGCAAAGCTAGCATAGCATTTTGAGTAGCATTTAGCACGCAACATTTTCACAAAAACCAGATAACCAAATAAATAAAATAATTTACCTTTGAAGAGCTTCTGATGTTTTCAATGAGGAGACTCTCAGTTACATACCAAATGCGCAGTTTTTCCTGAAAGCGTCTGTGTGTAGGAGAAATCGTTCCGTTTTCTACATTGCATCTGGCTACCGAAACGAACCGAAAATTCAGTCACCTACAACGTCAAACTTTTCCGAATTAACTCCATAATATCGACCGAAACATGGCAAACGTTGTTTGGAATCAATCCTCAAGGTGTTTTTTCACATATCTCTTCATTGATATATCGTTCGTGGAAGCTTGCTTTCCTCTCTGAATCCCATGGAAAAATACTGGCAGCTGACTTTTGCGCACCAATTTCGGTGCAGGACACCGGGCGGACACCTGGTAAATGTGGTCTCTTATGGTCAATCTTCCAATGATCTGCCTACAAATACGTCACAATGCTGCAGACACCTTGGGAAAACGACAGAAAGGGTTGACTCACTCCTCTCGCATTCACAGCCATATAAGGAGACAATGGAAAACAGAGCCTCAAAAATCCTGCTCTTTTCCTGGATGCCGTCTCATCTTGGTTTTGCCTGAAGCTCACGTTCTAGGGCACGCACAGAAAATATCTTGGTAGTTCTGGACACGTCAGAGTGTTTTCTTTCGAAAGCTATCAATTATATGCATAGTCGAGAATCTTTTTGTGACAAAATATCTTGTTTAAAACGGGAACGTTTTTCATCCAAAAATGAAATAGCGCCCCCAAAGCATCAACAGGTTAAGAACAAATTCTTATTTTCAATGACGGCCTATGAACAGTGGGTTAACTGCCTGATTTTTACCTTGTCAGCTCGGGGGTTGGACTCGCAACCTTCTGGTTATGAGTCCAACGCTCTAACCACTAGGCTACCCTGCCGCCCCAGAGTTTTGAGTATTGAGTTTTGAATATTGAGTTTCTATTCCCCAAATCCTCCCGGTGTCCGTGTCCTTTGTGGCTTAGGAGTCTGTTCCCGCACCCCTTTCTCTGGAAGGGGTCTTCTGAGGCCAGACAGCTCTGTAGCTCAGAGCTCACAGCATAGGAATGAAACCCTTCAGATACCACGATTCTATGGGAGATGGGAGATGGAGATGGAGGCTAGGTGGTTCGACTTGAATTAATCCGCTTAGACACAGCTACTCGTCCATAGCTTGGGAAGAAGAGGATTTCTTTGTCCTCAAACTTGCGTTGCGTTCTGGGTTCGTTTACTTTTTAGACCTCGCTGCAGCTGGGGTCACGTAGTCCTCTTGTAAATTCTATACTCACAGGTTTTATACCCTTGGGTCAGAAGTGGGCGTAGCCACCTTTAGGGCAATTCTCTGGGCGTACCGAGTTAATGAGGCAAGGGCTAGGTTGTTCTCAAATCCCATTTTAGACAACTAACTTAACATTTCATCTTCCCCAAAACATTCTCTTTGATTTGGATATTTTCCATACAACGTACATTGTATAAACATCAAACACATACTAGGAAAACCCTTCACATTACAATGTTTTCGTAATAACGTCATCTATTAACCTTTAATAACAGAACAAAAATGACATACATTTTCATATTCCATCTATCGTCATGACCACCATTGTGGCTGATGAAAACCATTGTTCCAAAGTCCCTTTCGTTCATGTTTAATGTTCTGAGGCTGGTTCTCCATAGTGACAGGAAAAAGGAATTTGTCTGTGGTCTGAGATTTACCAGGGGTGTGAGGGGCTATAAAACCCCCCACGTCTTCTGACCCCTAGATCTCTCCTCCTCTGTTGGGGATTGAGAGATAATCTGTAGGGTTGTGGTCTCCTGTAACCTGACCTAGTCAAGACAGTCATGACACTGCTGTCTCTCTCTCTCTCCTCTTTGCGCCACTTAGTCACATACACACACACACACACACACACACACACACACACACACACACACACACACACACACACACACACACACACACACACACACACACACACACACACACACACACACACACACACACACACACACACACACACACACACACACCGCACTGCGCCTACTGCTAACTCTTTCGTTCCGCTCTCCCGCAGTGCATGCATTCAGTTAACAGCTTCAGATAATAATGTAGCAGAAAATATAGAGTTTCTCCTGCTTCCCTCACTTGGATTGGATCAGATCGGGTATGGACCCGAACCGGGTCTATACGGGCCAGGTTTGGTTGTTCCCCCCCCCCACCCCTCTGTCTGTAGGCCTTGGAGGGAGAAAGAGCAGGTTATGAGAAAAACACTAAGGAAAAACCACTTATCTCTCAGGGACGGAAGATAAGACTGAAGAGAGTGAATAATTAATAATAAAGACAGACAAAGGAAGAACAAATAAACAGACTGAGGGTTCGAAAAGTTTTCTGGCTTTGTTCATCTGTGATAACCAGTCTAAATAAACCAGTCTAAAAGAAAGGAGATGGGAAGTGAGAAAGAGTTGAAGAGGTGAACATGCTAGAGCGAAAGTGAGAGAGACAGAAAAGAGTAAAGTAGGGAAGGCTAGAGGAATGGGGGGGGGGTAGAGGCTGTCCACCCATCTGTCTGTCTAACCTCAGACGCCTCTACAGCTGACTCTCTCTGTGCTATTTTCATCATTTACGCAGCGAGATGAAATTTCAAGAGAAAGAAGTCACAATCTAAAAACAAAATATTAAAACGCCAACAATTATTTTCCAAACTCAACACTCATATCTTCCAAACACTGCATGAGGTAAAAATGCAACCAGAGGTGACTTGTGGGAAACATCTTTTCTGATTAGTTTGTGACAAGCTCCTGTACAGAAACACAGATATCAGCCGTGGCTAAAACCCAATTTTCATGGCACACAGTCACTCCAAACTGTCCTTGAAATGAGCTCAATACTGCTCCTCACAAAAACAATGTACCCCATTACCCAGCCCAGCTAAATGGGTACCGACAGATAGACTGTCACCCAAATCAGTTATTTGCATCCAGAAACATGAGCTGAGGGGAGCAAATCGCCAGTCATTTGAAAACCAATATCACCAATTAATACAGTGGATATTGCCTGATTGAAACTGACATTGGAATGGGTATTATTTTAAAGCAGAGTTCTGAAGAATGTTCTCTTCACTAGTCCATGGCATTTAGACTAGGGCCTGCGTATTACTGGTGAAATGGCAGGTATAAGAATACAGTGGATTATGAGGTCAGAACAGTTCAGCCTCGAGTCTAATGCTGTTCTATCAGAAGGTGAGTCACCACATCTGAGGACTGCAGATGTGTTTTATACTATTTTGCATATAATGCCGGTGGTCTTGTAAGGTGATTGACTCCATTACAGAACAGACAAAGTTTACCAGCTCAGTATTGTAGTATTATACGAGTGAAGACAAGACTCGGACGACGACAACAACACTAATATACTACCACCACCAGTAGCATAAGCAATAATCTATGACTCAATTTACTGTATTTATATTCATCTAGCCTTAGCCTGCTACCTATTCTAAACGGGGGCATAAAAGTGACATAGGGGTGTTTGAGTTTTAGGATAACAGCTGGCGTGGGACTTGAAGCGACAACCCCAGGGTGAAAGAGCAAGTACATGACTTCATGTGGCAAATGTCTCAGGGTGTGTCTCTCAAATGGCACCCTATTCCGTGAACTACTTTTGATCAGGGCCCTCTATGGGTAAAAAGTCCTACAAGTAGTGCACTATATAGGGAATAGGGTGTCATTACGAATGCAGAGAGTACGCTTGCTTATGCTTACTGTATGGTATGGTTGAGGCTGAAGTACAGTTCACAGTTCCTTCTCTCATGTGGTCTCTTCAACGCAATGTCAGATGCTCCTCAGGGTCTCCCGTCATATATACTGAGAAAAGGGATTCCGTGAACCTTTGATGTTTCTTTGAATCAAAGAAATTCATGAAGTTTACTTTGTTCAAAACATTTCTTCTTGGTTGTTTTTTTGCCTGGCTGTGAGCTCAGATGAGGTGGAAATAAATGCACCGACAATCAAAATGGTACAGTTAACAATGGCCTGATTCACAGAAAATAACCCCCAATCAGTGTTTATTATGCCCAGGACAAGTCTCCACGGATGTCACAAATGGCACCCTATTCCCTATATAGTGCACTAATTTTGGCCGTGGCCCATAGGGCTCTGGTCAAAACAAGTACACTATATAGGGAATAGAGTGCCATTTGGGACACAATGCATGACTCACTCAGGGTGTTAGACTTCCCACAGGTCCCACCATGAACAGGAAACAAGCTGATAAAGGGTGGAAGGTAGCATGGCGGTTAGAGCATTGGGCCAGTAACCAAAGGTTTGCTAGCTCAAAACCCTGTGACAACAAGGTTACAATTCTGTCGATGTGCCTTTGAGCAAGGCACTTCACCCTAGGGAAATGCAAAAAAAAAACTGATTTCCAATTAATAATATAAATACTCACCAAATGATTATTAAAGGCTGCTGTGACCAAAATGTAATCATATTTTGATGTATATTAAATCAAATCATGAACACACACACACACACACAGGAAACAAAAAGCACTAAGTACGTGGTACAGTAGGTACTGGAAATCCTCCGCAGAGAATGAGGCCAAGAAGTAGATCCTGTCTCTCCAAATGAACGCCATAGCAACCAAATAACACCAAGGCCAGGTGGAATGAAGGAAACAATGTGAAGGGTAAAAGTATCAGGCCAAAACGTCCTTGTCACATGCGAACAGCTGTGTAAGTGGCTTTGCCTGCGCTGTGTATGGGGTTTTAGAATGTGCGACATGACAGAACAGGAAGCGTTATCTACTCTACAGTAATCTCCCCTGTATGCCTAAGAGCTAAGAGTGTGTGTGTGTGTGGGAGGGAAGAAAGGCTAAGAGCAAATAAACATGTTGGCGGGGGAACAAGGGATGCATTGAGGTGTTGTCAACCTCCCTCGTCATCAACCCCCTCAGGTGGTCGTGACGGAGGGTGCCATTCTGTAACACAGACACACACACACACACAAAAGGCATTTATGTACCCGTGAACACACACATTCGCAAACACACACACAAGCGTACACACAAATGCATGCAGACACGGAAGCACGCAACTACACACCCGCACGCGCGCACACACACATACACACACACCTCGTGTTCCAGGATGTGCGCTTGCTATTCATTTTCACAATCTGTAACAGGGCTGACAAAAGGCCCTTAAATAGTTCCTGAAACACCCGCTCCTCTGCAGCCCTACGGAACATTAGCAGAATGTTAGAACTATTGTGTTTCATGGTGCCAGGAAGAATGGATATAAAATGGATGCTGGTTGATCCTTCCTACTGCTGCAGGGGTGGTTATGTAACAGAATTGTGATGCCAGTACTTAGCAATACTGTAATCGTACCTACTAATGTAACCCCCATCTACCTAATCACCAATAACTTCAATTGTCACCAAACTCCCGATTGGTGTTCCCATCCCATCCACCACCCATCCATACTATCGTAGTCCGGCTCTTGTATCAAGCTCATGTTGTTCATGCTAAAGGAAACATAATAACTCACCAATGACAGCTGTCACAGCTTAGTTTACATGGCCTGTAGTTGGACAGCTCAGATACCTGCGGTTTGTCCAGTACTGAATCCAAAAGAATAGACTACACCACCAACAGCACTACCATTGTGGAGATTGACAGGGAATTGCATGGGGTTGATCTACAAGGGCAGCTCTCCATTTAACATACTTTTAAAGGGAGAGTGATAAAACACAAAGTAGGAGGTAGGAAGAGATGAATCCTTCCGCCAGACTTTTCCAGCCTCTCTATCTCCAAATGACCGCATCTGGACCCGAGCGGAAGAGAGAAATCGAAGTGAATTAATTGCCTCATGATGCAGGAAGGAGAGAGGGGGAGAGGGGGAGGGAGGATGAGAGAGCGAGAGGAAGAGAGAGGGGAAGTGGGAGGAAAGAAAATGGTTAAGTTAAAAAAGAAAGCAGCCACATTCATTTCGAAAAGGCCTCTTCACCAGGTGAAAATTCACTCAAATTCACACAAAAAAATTCTAAAACATTTAACCATCATTTATACAGCACTGTCGGGATTCCACCTCTTCTTGAAATAACTTAATAATTCGGATTGAATACTTGCCTAAACAGGTACTTCACAATAATAACGACACCACACAGAACACGCTCAAACCCCTATCATAGACATGCTATGAGTTGTTTACCTAATTATCCTTCACATGGCTAACAAACAAAAGAGGAGAATATCTCTCTGATGGTGATGGAGGGTTTGAATACGGTCCCCAGCTGCATCTCCTAGGCCTACAGTGGCCCTAACCTTTCAGTGCTTTCGGGGAACAGTAGGATGCCCTGTTCCATCCCTCTCAATACCCAGTACCAGGGACACGCTGAGGCCTGAGCTATAGAGGCCCTCAGAGGGGGTGAGGGGGTTATGGGACGGAGAAAGGTGGCCCCACACAGGGCCGAAACACACACAAGGCCCACACAGGGCCTCCCTCACACTGAGACAGTGTTGGAGGTACACAGGGGGGTAAACAATGCAACGCTGGCAGCATTGCTATGAAAACCAGGCCTCGTCACTAACAAAGGTCTCCCACTGTGCTGGCAAAGAGACGGGCCTATGCACACTCACAGACGCACAGATGCTCGAACGCACGCACATAAAAAAATGACAGCACTATCCTGCAGAGTAGATGTGAGAGGGGCTTTAACAACATAACCTACTGCCAATATGGCAAAGCTGCAGCTGCATTGTCAACATGGCTTAGGGACAGGGGCACTCAGAGTCAGCAAAACCAGTATCCACACTCAAATATTTTTTTAACATTGCAAGGCACATAGGCTTAGACATTACTAGACCTGACAAAAGCACACATCATAATCTATACGCTGTACATTGGTATATGGTAATGCACCCGCTGCAAGTGATACGTCAAATCACACAAATAAAGTACATTATAAGGAACTAAACACAGGTCATATACATATATATATATACCATGGCTGTCAGCCAATCAGCATTCAGGGCTTGAACCCCCCAGTTTCTAATTATATGGTATATCAGACCGTATTCCACGGGTATGACAAAACATTTACTTTAATCGCTCTAATTACGTTCATAACCGGTTAATATTAGCAATAAGGATACTCGGGGGTTTATGATATATGGCCAATATACCATGGCAAAGGGCTGTGTCCAGGTACTCCACGATGCGAGGTGCATAAGAACAGCCCTTAGCCGTGGTATATTGGCCATATACCACACCTCCTCGGGCCTTATTGCTTAAATATTTGATATGTATGATATGTTATGTCCTACACAACTGAGCAAGAGGACAATTATATTAAAGTGTCTAATTTGAGAAACAGATGCCTCACAAGTCCTCCACTCGCAGCTTCATTAAATATTCCCCGCAAATCACATCTTAATGTCAACAGTGAAGAGGCGACTCCGGGATGCTGGCCTAGAAAGTGTTCCTCTGTCCAGTGTCTGTGTTCTTTTCCCCATCTTAATCTTTTATTTTTAGTGGCCAGTCTGAGATATGTATTTTTCTTTGCAACTCTGCCTAGAAGGCCAGCAGCCCGGAGTCTCCTCTTCACTGTTGATGTTGAGACTGGTGTTCTGCGGGTACTACAGTTGAGGACTTTTGAGACGTCTGTTTCTCAAACTAGACACTCTAATGTACTTGTCCTCTTGCTCAGTTGTGCACCGGGGCCTCTCACTCCTGTTTTTATTCTGGTTAGAGACAGTTAGCGTTGATCTATGAAAGGAGTAGTACACAGCGTACGAGATCTTCAGTTTCTTGGCAATTTCTCACATGGAATAGCCTTCATTTCTCAGAACAAGAATAGACTGACGAGTTTTAGAGGAAAGTCCTTTGTTTCTGGCAATTTTGAGCCTATAATCGAACCCACAAATGCTGATGCTCCAGATACTCAACTAGTGTAAAGAAGACCAGTTTTATTGCTTCTTTAAATTAGGACAACCGTTTTCAGCTGTGCCAACATTATTGTAAAAGGGTTTTCTAATGATCAATTAGCCTTTTAAAATGATAAACTTAGATTAACTAACACACTGTGCCATTGGAACACAGGAGTGATGGTTGTTGATAATAGGCCTCTGTACACCTATGTAGATATTCCATTCCATCTGCTGTTTCCAGCTACAATAGTCATTTACAACATTAACAATGTCCGCACTGTATTTCTGATCAATTTTATGTTATTTTTAATGGACAATTTTTTAAACTTTTCTTTCAAAAACAAGGACATTTCTAAGTGACCCCAAAGTTTTGAACGGTAATATATATATATATATATATATATATATATATATATATATATATATATATATATAACATATCTTACAAAATGGATGACTTGGTACACAATTGTGTCAGGATTTGGCCAGGGTTGTTCCGGGTTTTGGTCACTAGATGCCCCCATTGTGCTTTTTGACCTTATGTTTTTTCCCTTGTTCCCCATTATTATTTGCACCTGTGCCTCGTTTCCCCTGATTGTATTTAAACCCTTAGTTTCCCTCACTTCTGTGCTCTGTGTTTGTATGTTAGCACCCAGCCCTAGTGTTCTGTGTATTCTTGTCGATTCCGGTGGATGCTCTTGTGGAATTCTGTTTTTGTTTTTGAGTATCTCTTGAGGCTTTTTTGTGCTATTCCTACCACCTTTTGGATTTGCCAATTTTGTATTGAAGAACTTCTCCTTTTTACTTTATTAAATACACCGTCTTAAGTACTGCTGTGTCTGCCTCATCTTCTGGGTTCTGCTGACTATTCGTGGCTCAGTTGGTTAAGTGACTGTTTCTCACTCCGGAGACCCAGGTTCGTAACCGGGTCCTGACACAATTGGATGACGTAGAACACAAAAAACGGGGATCAGTTGTCGCTCGTGACCACCATTTTCAAAACTACTGGCTGAAATTATACAAAAGTTCTGGAGCATCACATAACTTCACTCATGCAAAATACCAGCTGTCATGGCTGTGAAGCTCTGTTTCACAAGCACACCTCCAAGGCACTATGCAGCAAGAGAGAAAGGATCTCTGGCAACAAGAGAGTCTGATTGAGAATGACCCTCCTGTGTGTGCTTACACAATGGGCCTGATGACGATTCTGACATACAGGATAATTAGCCTGCAGGCAGGGTGTCGTCTCACTATTCATACCTCCTCATTACTGGAGATTTATCCATACTGCAGGATGGAGCTGGAGATGACCTCCATTGTGCCATGTCATCACGACAAGAACAGAGGGAGCAGGTATTCGCAGGTATTGTAGGGAACGCATCTCATCACAACATCCCTCCATTTTGATAGGAGAGGATGGATCAAGGGATAGCAGCATATACTGTAAAGGAGTGTTATTACACAACATATGTCCTGGACAGATGGTTGCGGTGAATTATATATACATTTTAGACTGCTTCTCTCTCCACTCCTAGCTGAAATAGAAATGAGCTGAAAACAAAGTTAAATGGCTAGTTTTGCCTGGGTTTGCCCAGTGTAGCTAGAATAACTCAGCAAACTGTTTTAGAGGGAAAATAAACATATGTCCAAAGATGATTTAGTAACACCACACAATGTGGATGGAGGAAGGAGTTGATCATAACATTTGCACAAACTCCCAGTGCACAACACACAGCCCTGTCCCCTGTGTTGCTGGAGTTGGACTGTTCCAACCTCCCTCCTGCCAATCATACTTGGTGGAGCTGGCACACGGACCAGTGGGAGGCCATGCCAAGGCCCATAACGGCTCACTGTGCCTCGGGCCAAAGGGACACATGCTAGTGAGGGAATTTGGCAGGGAGGAAGAGTGAAAAGAGAGGAGAGTGCAGTGCACTGTGGGTAATTTCTGCTGAGTGGAGATGGTCAGTGCTATCCGGGATCCTTGGGACAACCCTACCTGAAAGTCTAACCCTACCCGTACCCTAATCTTAACCATAACCTGAACCATTACCTTAAAAAAGACTGGCTGCCAACGAAAGGAAACCAATTCCATGTGGAAAACTATTCATGAACAACTAGAACCCTAAAAAAAATCTAACTTTGTGCAAATTAACAGTAACATAACATCCATCACAGTATAAAGTGACTTACCTTCTCCAACTTCTCTCTGAGGTCATATTCCGCAATTTCTTTCAGTTCTGGCACAGGAGATTGTAGGCCACACACTTGCCTGTACAACCTCTCTGGAAAAAAATGGTGTCTCTACACCCCCATGTACCAGACAGACAGCAATCATGCAGCCCATCAGCTTGTATAAGACATCATAGAATGCTGTCACTGAGAAGACAAACAGTAAATTAAGGACAAATTACATAACATACAAAAATCAAATGTCATACTCAATTCATACTTATTGCCATAAACAAACGTGTCTTTGTTGGTGTAAAAGTGTAACTCACCTTGAGAGTTGCAAGAAAGGCATTTTTGCCAATCAGGTCCCTCAAATATTGCAGAGGAATGGACCGCACTCATTAGTAGCCGGGGAAATTCTCTTGAGGGACCACCCTCATCAGTTGCCCCTTTTTTCCGCCAGCATCCCTAAAAACAATGTCTATTTTTGCCTCCGGATGAAAGCGGGCTCTCTCAAAGCCTCTCATTGCACAATCATAAACGTTGTCCCTCGTCAAGTTATTTTGGTTGGCATCAGGGGCAAAAGCAGAGTCAACCTTGCTGCTCATTAACTTCAGCTGTGTTTGGAGGTCAACACCAAAAAAAGAGACATTCCGAATAGCAAAGCTCAGATACCTCCCACAATTCATCTGTAATAACAAGACATTGAGTAAGTCATCCCTGTAAATTATTCATTGTCACGATTACCAACATCCACAGACGAGAGTGGACTCCATGGAGGCGGGGCCACATAGTGGTGAAGGTGGACGATAAGCCTCAGGGAATGGTGGAGGGGAGGCCACAGGAAGTGGTACAGATGGAGGGGGGCACAAGAAGTGTTGCAGAAGACGGGGGGCACAGGAATAGGTGCTGCCACCGGTGTAGCCTCGTTTGTAAAAGTAGTCGGTAAAATATAATTTAAAAGCTTACACATTTCAAAAACATGGAGAACGCAAAAAAAGCTGTCAAACATGAGGTGATTGTGTTCTGATAATGATTTACAGAATGATTTACAGCATGCATCACTCACTACAGAATGTAATTGATGTGTAAAGTCAAAAATACATTTTAAGGATGCATATGTAATTACATTTTTTAAATAATAATTTTCAATATGTATTACATTCAACAAGCAGACAGTGTTGTTTTCTCCTCCATGGTCCGTTCTAACTCTGGAGGGAACGCCATTTCTGGAGACAGCATTCATGAAGCAATCCATTACAGTACTGCTGGGATTGTTCCTGGAAACACAGAGAAACACAATGAGGAGTCTGTACCCATCAATACCACCACGTATGACTGTCCTCCACCTAAGTCAGAAAACACAGCACTGGCTGATGCAAAAGCTGAAGACACATTAAATATACAAAATCACCATCCTCCTTTACCACTTAGCTGCTACATCAGGTTCCTGCAGTATATGACAAAGCAGCAGACCAAAAATTAAATTAACATTCAAAATGTGGAACAATGTTAATGAACAATCTACCACGGATCACAACTGTAAGTACTTCCAGTAACCCTCAAGGCTACAACAAGGGTTTGTTCTAGACGGTTTCCTGCAGCGGAAGATGTGTGATTACAAAATCTACTTCAATTGTTAAAATAACCATGTTTATCCTGATGAGTCAAGAGGACAGATTCTCCTGTAGTTCACACTAAGGCACAAAAACTTAGCCCCATCTGTTTTTGCCTCCGTATGTCCTCAATATGAGCATGTTTGTTAATTTCATGATGCAGATATTCAAGATATTCAATCAATAACAGAAGTAGCAGAAAAACAACACAATTATTATAATCCACGAGTGACTTATGGTATCAAGGGCCTTTGCTTGCTAAACTGAACTGTTAGTTATTGATGAACTAGTTGCTGATGAACAATTTGAGATGTTACAATGTACAGCTGCTCACCAGTCATATTGATAGTTTCTATCACAAAGATACATCGACCTTATCAGTTTGTGTGTCACACCCTGACCTCAGTTATCTTTGTTTTCTTTATTATTTGGTTGGGTCAGGGTGTGACAAGGGTGGTTTGTGTAGTTTTTGTATGTTTCTGGGGTTTATCTGGTCTAGGTGTTTATATGTCTATGGTTGCCTAGATTGGTTCTTAATAAGAGGCAGCTGTTTATCGTTGTCTCTGATATGGGACCATTTTTAGGTAGCCATATTTCTCAGATAGTTGTAATATTCTATGTTTAGTTGCCTGTTTAACACTAGCCATATTGCTTCACGGTTCGTTTTGTTGTTTTGTTTAGTTTAGTTCTGTTCAGTGTTCTCTCTTTAATTAAAGAGTTATGTTCGCTTACCACGCTGCGCCTTGGTCTCCTCCTTATGACGACCGTGACAGAACAACCCACCAAAAAAGGACCAAGCAGCATGCTAAAAAGGAGTTGACATCTTGGACCTGTGAGAAAGAAGAGTGGAGGACATCCTGGACCTGGGAGGAGGTAATGGCAGGGGACAAGACCCTGCAATGGCAGCAGGTGGAGATAGCACAGGAGGAACGGCGTCAATTTGAAGGTACGCGGCTGGCACGGAAGCCCGAAGATTTCTTTGGGGGGTGGCACACGAGGAGATTGCATGAGTCAGGTTGGAGACCTGAGCCAACTCCTCGTGCTTACTGTGGGGAAGATGTTACTGGTCAGGCACTGTGTTATGCGGTGGAGCGCACAGTGTCTCCAGTGCGCTATTCTAGCCCGGTGTGCTCTAATCCAGCTCCTCGCATTGGTCGGGCTAGAATGGGCATCCAGCCAGGAAGGAGGGTGCCGGCTCAGCGCTCCTGGTCTCCAGTGTACCTCCTTGGACCAGGATATCCTGCGCCAGCTTTGCGTACTGTGTCTGCGGTGAGTCTACACAGTACGTCCTGTGCCAGCGCCCTGCATTTGCAGGGTGAAAATAAACATCCAGCCAGGACGGGTTGTGTCAGCTCTACACTCCATACCTCCAGTACACCTCCACAGTCCAGTACGTCCTGTTCCTCCTCCCCGCACTCGCCCTGAGGTGTGTGTCACCAGCCCAGTACCACCAGTTCCGGCACCACGCACCAGGCCTCCAGTGCACCTCCAGGGTCCAGTATGCCCTGTTCCTGCCCCTTGCACTTGCCCTGAGGTGCGTGTCCCCAGCCCGGTACCCCCAGTTCCGGCACCACACACCAGGCCTACAGTGCGCCTTGGCAGTCCGGCGACAGTACCCAGTCCAAAGCATCCGAAGACAGTACCCAGTCCAGAGCGTCCGGCGACAGCACCCAATCCAGAGTGTCCGGCGACAGTACCCAGTCCAGAGCGTCCGGCGGCGACAGTACCCAGTCCAGAGCATCCGGCTACAGTTCACAGACTGGAACCTCCAACGACGGGCCACAGTCCGAAACCTCAAACGACTGGCCACAGTCCGGAACCTCAAACGACGGGCCACAGTCCGGAACATCCAACGACGGGCCACAGTCCGGAACCTTCAGCGACGGTCCCCAGTCTGGGGTCTTCAGCGACGGTCCCCAGTCCAGAACATCCGGCGATGATCCACGCAGCAAGGGTCCCCAGCCCAGGGCCTACGGCGAGGATCCGCAGTCCAGAGCCACCGACGGTGATCCACGGGTCAGTGATACAATAGCGGACTCAGTGTAAAGAAGGGGGGCGGTGTCCAGAACCAAAGCTGCCACCAAGGTTAGATGCCCACCCAGACCCTCCCATATAGGTTTGCGGTCGGGAGTTCGCACCTTTGGGGGGGGTACTGTCACTGTTAGTTATCTTTGTTTTCTTTATTATTTGGTTAGGTCAGGGTATGACAAGGGTGGTTTGTGTAGTTTTTGTATTGTCTAGGGTTTTTTGTATCTTTATTGGCTTTTTTCTAGTCTAGGTGTTTATATGTCTATGGTTGCCTAGATTGGTTCTCAATCAGAGGCAGCTGTTTATCGTTGTCTCTGATTGGGGACCATATTTAGATAGCCATATTCCTTGGATAGTTTCTGGGTTGTTATATTCTATGTTTAGTTGCCTGTTCTGCACTAGCCATATTGCTTCACGGTTCGTTTTGTTTAGTTCTGTTCAGTGTTCTCTCTTTAATTAAAGAGTTATGTTCACTTACCACGCTGCGCCTTGGTCTCCTCATTATGACGACCGTGATATTGTGGTTTCCATCAAGGTGCCATAACGAGTTTGGTCCATCAACACGGTATGACCTTCTATGCAGCCTCTGCGACATGGCTCTCGGGTTAACACAAGCATGCTGTCCCTCACTCTGCACCAGGATTCCCAATGCCCTTAATTGTGCATGAACAGCCTCGGGTTCAAGTCTGTCGTTCCCAGCCACCAAGTCCTTAGTCTTTTTATCCAGAGCCAAGTCTGACATGTCAGAATATAATGGTGCATGTGACAGATTGAAGTGTCTGGGAAAAAAAGGAGAAAAAGACTAACAATGGCCAGGGATGAGGAAATGTACATTGGCATTTGTGGCCTTACAACCTAGGATTAAAATTGATTTTGTTGGGGGTTTGTATCATTTGATTTACACAACATGCCTACCACTTTGCAATGCTAAATATTTTTTATTGTGAAACAAACAAGAAATAAGACAAAAAAACAGAACTTGAGCGTGCATATGTAACTATTAACCCAAAGTCAATACTTTGTAGAGACACGTTTTTCGGCAATTACAGCTGCAAGTCTCTTGGGGTATGTCTCTATAAGCTTGGCACATCCAGCCACTGGGATTCTTGCCCATTCTTCAAGGCAAAACTGCTCCAGCTCCTTCAAGTTGCATGGGTTCCGCTGGTGTACAGCAATATTTACTAAGTCGTACGACAGATTCTCAATTGGATTGAGGTCTGGGCTTTGACTAAGCCTTCCAAGACATGTAGATGTTTCCCCTTAAACCACTCATGTGTTGCTTTAGCAATATGCTTAGGGTCATTGTCCTCCGTCCCAGTCTCAAATCTCTCGAAGACTGAAACAGGTTTCCCTCAAGAATTTCCCTGTATTTAGTGCCATCCATCATTCCTTCAATTCTGACCAGTTTTGCAGTCCTTGCCGATGAAAAACACCCCCACAGCATGATGCTGCCACCACCATGCTTCACTGTGTGAATGGTGTTCTCAGGGTGATGAGATGTTTGGGTTTGCGCCAGGCATAGTGTTTTCCTTGATTGCCAAAAAGCTTAATATTAGTCCTATCTGAATAGAGTACCTTCTTCCATATGTTGGGGAGTCTCCCACATGTCCTTGGCGTTTAGGCAATGGCTTTTTTTCTTGCCACTCTTCTGTAAAGTCCAGCTCTGTGGAAGTGTACGGCTTAAAGTGGTCCTATGGACAGATACTCCAATCTCTGCTGTGGAGCTTTGCAGCTCCTTCAGGGTTATCTTTCGTCTCTTTGTTGCCTTTCTGATTTATTACCTCCTTCCCTGGTCTGTGAGTTTTGTTGTGCGGCCCTCTCTTGGCAGGTTTGTTGTGGTGCCATATGCTTTCAATTTTTTTATAATGGATATAATGGTGCTCTGTGGGATGTTCAAAGTTTCTGAAATTTTTTATAACCCAACCCTGATCTGTACTTCTCCATAACTTTGTCCCTGACCTGTTTTGAGAGCTCCTTGGTCTTCATGGTGCCACTTGCTTGTTGGTGTCCCTTGCTTGGTGGTGCTGCAGACTCTGGGGCCTTTCAGGACAGGTGTAGATATACTGAGATCATGTGAGAGATCATGTGACACTTAGATTGCACACAGGTGGACTTTATTTAACCAATTATGTGACTTATGAAGGTAATTGGTTACACCAGATCTTATTTAGAGGCTTCATAGCAAAGGGGGTAAATACTCAGGCACCCAAGGCTTTTTAGGCTTTTTTTATTAGAATTTTTTGAAACAAGTCATTTTTTTCATTACACTTCACCAATTAGGACTATTTTGTGTATGTCCATTACATTAAATCCAAATAAAAATCTATATAAATTACAGGTTGTAATGCAACAAAATAGGACAAAGGCCAAGGGGGATGAATACTTTTGCAAAGCACTGTATATAACCATAGTAATTTTAAAGTCCTCTCTTGTTTGAAGTCATTCTAAATTGTTTGATTGGTAGACACACATGGCATAACAAGGTGCACTTCTAGCTCTTCTCCAATTCCGAGGGGACCGGTAACCGGAACTGGCTGTAACAATAATACAACACTGTGTTTAGGCTACGTAATGTATTGTGACACCGCCCACCCCCCCATTCCAAAAACATTTTTAAATGATAGTAACTGTCACAAATTGTGGCCAAGTATTTTTTTAATAATATTGGATTTTAAAGCCAAGACATACATAGAAATGCTGACCAAGAACGAATACAATGGGCAGCAGGAGAACGAGGAGTGAAAAAAAAAGAATGGCCTATCAACATTACCTGGTTTGATTGCCCAACAGTAAGCCCAACCACACCCACTACAATGCTGCTTACCTTGTTAGCATGCGAGGCAGAGGTACGAATCTCCTGAACGAACTGAGACACTTGATCAATTAGGTCATCTGCTGAAGCTACATTTATCAACCTCCCCCTAGCCCATTCAAGGCTCTTCTGCGTAGTTTCCATTCTGCAAGACGACAGTTTTGTGAAAATCGAGACCATGGGACTGTGACGTTCCTGGTTTATGTCTGAAGTTGTTAATTTCTACATCATAGGCTGAGATGAAATATTAATATTTCGAAGGGTATTCAAAAATGATATCTGTGCTGTTGGAAAGCTGGTATGTTGTAGATATTAGCAACGTTTTTACAGTGTTGCCCTAGATCAAATGAGCTTCATGTGAGCTTTGTAAATGTTTCCATGCTAATCATGAGCTAGCGTGGCTAAGGCTATGTAGCATTGAAATTATAGTTAACCGGCAAGCCTGCCTGAGGTTTTAGACCTTCAGTTGTTGTTTTGCCTAAAATTACCAATACATGTTTGACGTCAGTACTCCTCGATAATAACTTACCTTTATGTAGCTAGCAGGGCTGTAAAATCTTTACAAGATGGAGCTGTTAACTGTGGCTATGGCGGGGTTTGCAGCTAAGGAACGTTAGCAAGCTAACTAGTAACTAATTTAGCAGTCCAGCCATTTAAAGACCAGCATTCGTTATATATCGTTATAAAAAAAAAGCATTCGTTATAAAAGTTTGGGGTCAATTAGAAATGTCCTTGTATTTGAAAGAAAAGCACATTTTTTTTGTCCATTAAAATGTAATCAAATTGATCAAAAATACAGCGTAGACATTGCTAATGTTGTAATTGACTATTGTAGCTGGAAACGGCAGATTTTTTAATGGAATATCTACATAGGTGTACAGAGGCCCATTATCAGCAACCATCACTCCTGTGTTCCAATGGCACGTTGTGTTAGCTATTCCAAGTTAATCATATTAAAAGGCTAATTGATCATTAGAAAGCCCTTTTGCAATTAAGTTAGCTCAGCTGAAAACCGTTAAAGTGGCAATAAAACTGGCCTTCTTTAGACTAGATGAGTATCTGGAGCATCGTGTATGTGTGTGTGAGTGTGAGTGAGTGGTCCGTGGGATGACGGTGGACGTTCAGTATTGCTGTTGTCTGTTTCATCTCACTGCGCAGCCCATTTATACTGATATCTTCATTGAAGATTAATTCCGCTAATCCAATCCCCATCATTCTGTGTCTTATTTTCAGCTGCATATGTTCCCAGACACCCAGATAAATGGATATTAATTAATGAAAGGGTGTCAGTGATTAATGTTGATGGGAGTAATGTTGAGGGGAATAATTTAATGGAATCATAAATATTTTAGAATTTGTGAGGTATATATATGGCGTTTATATTGAGCTCCTGTTCAAGGCCCAGTTAGTAAGTAAGTAAACGTTGTCTGGACCGGAATAGTCCGTAGAGCAGGAGATCTCCTGTTTTTGTAGCACGCGGCAGCTTGATGTACGCCCCCTGTCGGAAAGGATGGTAGTTCAAGAGACAGTTCTTGTATAACCAAATTAAGTCCTCTCCTGGAGGATTCTGAATGCCAAAAATCACATTTAGAAAACACTCTCCAATGAAAGTATGTTTAGTCCAGGAACAGGCTAAATCCATCCACCCATGCAGACATCTCATTGAGTTGTAAAAATGTTGTTTGAGTGCATCCTTAATTTCTTGCATATTTCACCCAAATTTACTTTCAGCGAACTGCTAATTCTGTACAATCATGTTCCTATGGCCGCCACTGTAAATAAGAATTTGTTCTTAAAAATAAAAAATAAAATCAAAGTACAAACCAGACACCGAACACTTTCTTAATCCTCTCAGTGATGCTGAGCTGTGTTTATACAAGAGGAGAGAGACTTCAGGGTCACCGTAATTGAAGATGTTATCCATTATCCCTTCACTACTAACACCCAAGGAGAATAACTGTGCTGCGTAAACTAATACGAGGCTGGAAGTGGAGATTCCTGAAGGAGCCTTTAAAGGTACCAGTAAGTAATTAGTTCTCCTTCGAGCACAAATCTGTCACAAGAGCGCTTGTATTTCTGATAGTCAATAACACATAGCTTCTTTGAAGAAAATATATATATATATAATTCTTCAGAAAATTCAAATATAAGTCACCTAGCTGAAAGGCATGAATGTTTTCATCGATGGGCACCTTTGACTAATTAAAAGAGGCGTGGGTAAAACCACTCTACTGCATAACAGCTCAATAACACTCAGGGCCCTTATTCACAAAGGGTCTCAGAGTTGGAGTGCTGATCTAATATCAGGGCCCTTATTCACAAAACATCTCAGAAAAGTCTATAGGAATCTTGTTAAAAACCTGTTTTAAGACCAAAGAACTCCCAGCTCAGAGTAGATTTTAGGATGATGTTAAGACACTGCCCAGACAAACTCTGAGCCTGGAGTAAAACAAACTCAAAGAAGTTGATCTCAGCTGGTAATCACGACAGTTTGAGTGACCTAAAGGAAAGGTAGTGATGATACTTATTGACATTGTTGAAGATTATGGGGAATAACCAATTGCAATGAGGCATCGCCAGCTGTGAAGTGTAAGACAACCCCGGTGAATGTGCCTGTACAACAAATGTTGCAATGGTATAACGTTTGATAGAATTTTAGCCTGACACAATAATTTTGCCTACTCTTAATTATTGCCTAAAATGTTGGCAGGCATAACTTGTTTAAAAATCAAATTCTGATGGTTGTTATAAGAGGAATTTTGACCATATTACTGTTATATCAACACACTCGTAGCCACTCCCGTTTTTTATTTCACCTTTATTTACTTATTATTTATTTATTATTAGTTTTAACAACTCTAAATCGCTTTGGTGCAGTAGACATCAAGTCACTTGCCGATAATGTTGCATACAACGTTTCATACAACATTTGAAAGGTTAACAGAAGCCCAATTTTGCATATTTTTTAAAAACGTGATGTTGCGCTTCAAAGGGATAATTTGAAATAACATGATATAGGCAATTAAAATAATAGGAAGAAAAAGGTGTTTATTTGTTAGCCTAGTGGTTCTAAGTCTTTAGGCACACGATGTTAAATAGGCCTTGTGAAAGCACTGTCAAAAGCACAAGAGATACAGTTCCATGTATGTCTCTAGATTATTTATGGACTCCAAAGCAATTGCATGTGGCGCAGGAACCCCTAACTCACTGATTTGTTCTATTATCAAGACACCTGCTGGTAACTCTTACCTGGTTAGGACAGCTCATGAGGTCTCCTAAATATCTGTCAACTAGGTGGGACTCATGACTAAAGTTTTTTATTTTGAGAGCAGGAGAGTAGGAGTAAAATATTCGCAGCACTTACGACCAATTTTCTATTCTGAAATGCTTTGTGGATACGGGCCCAGGACCCCACCTGTCCATATTATTCATTAGGATCTAAAAGGCATCAGCACTTGATGTCCCTGATCTGAGACATCAAGGCAGACCATTGGGACCTCCTCATAACATTACTAACTGTATGTTTTGATAGAAGAACATGCTTAAAAGTACACCAGGGGAGGCCAGGGGACAGAGCCGGGGGCCACAGACAGTTTAGCTCCTTCCTCTCCTCCCAGGGGGAAGTGGAACCAGGAACTCCAGGAGTTGGTGAGGTAGTGCCCCTTGAGAAGAAAAAGGGTTTGTTCATAGTGCCTTACAGGTTGACACTAGTGTCCACAGGGACTATACGCGCACACACACACACACACACACACACACACACACACACACACACACACACACACACACACACACGCTGTTATCAGATAGACACTGGTGTCCACAGGGACTAATACTCTGAGGCAGCTATTCATTCTATCACCTCGGTGTAGGGAAGTTGTGGATTCAGGCGACGAGTGGTGTGTTTGTGTGGACGTGCGTGCATGTGCACTGTAGTGATGGAGCGGTATAGAGAGGGGGAGAGATGATTTGAAAGATGTTCAGCCAGCTCCTGCTATTTATGACTATTTTTGTCAATGTATTGGGTTGCTGTAGGGCAGGGGATTTCTGTACTAATTAGTGACTTTAATACATCAATCAAGTACAAGGGTGGGACGAAAACCCATAGACACTTGGCCCTCCGTGGAATGTTTGACACATGCTGTAGGTGTAGGGGATAGCGAGGGGACTGAGATCAATTCATATGGATTATTTTGTGTATTGTATGAGAACCTGATTCCCCAGTCTGTAAGTACAGTGCCTTGCGAAAGTATTCGGCCCCCTTGAACTTTGCGACCTTTTGCCACATTTCAGGCTTCAAACATAAAGATTTAAAACTGTATTTCTTTGTGAAGAATCAACAACAAGTGGGACACAATCATGAAGTGGTACAACATTTATTGGATATTTCAATTTTTTTTAACAAATCAAAAACTGAAAAATTGGGCGTGCAAAATTATTCAGCACCCTTAAGTTAATACTTTGTAGCGCCACCTTTTGCTGCGATTACAGCTTTAAGTCGCTTGGGGTATGTCTCTATCAGTTTTGCACATCGAGAGACTGAACGTTTTTCCCATTCCTCCTTGCAAAACAGCTCGAGCTCAGTGAGGTTGGATGGAGAGCATTTGTGAACAGCAGTTTTCAGTTCTTTCCACAGATTCTCGATTGGATTCAGGTCTGGACTTTGACTTGGCCATTCTAACACCTGGATATGTTTATTTTTTAACCATTCCATTGTAGATTTTGCTTTATGTTTTGGATCATTGTCTTGTTGGAAGACAAATCTCCGTCCCAGTCTCAGGTCTTTTGCAGACTCCATCGGGTTTTCTTCCAGAATGGTCCTGTATTTGGCTCCATCCATCTTCCCATCAATTTTAACCATCTTCCCTGTCCCTGCTGAAGAAAAGCAGGCCCAAACCATGATGCTGCCACCACCATGTTTGGCAGTGGAGATGGTGTGTTCAGGGTGATGAGCTGTGTTGCTTTTACGCCAAACATAACGTTTTGCATTGTTGCCAAAAAGTTCAATTTTGGTTTCATCTGACCAGAGCACCTTCTTCCACATGTTTGGTGTGTCTCCCAGGTGGCTTGTGGCAAACTTTAAACAACACTTTTTATGTATATCTTTAACAAATGGCTTTCTTCTTGCCACTCTTCCATAAATGCCAGATTTGTGCAATATACGACTGATTGTTGTCCTATGGACAGAGTCTCCCACCTCAGCTGTAGATCTCTGCAGTTCATCCAGAGTGATCATGGGCCTCTTGGCTGCATCTCTGTTCAGTCTTCTCCTTGTATGAGCTGAAAGTTTAGAGGGACGGCCAGGTCTTGGTAGATTTGCAGTGGTCTGATACTCCTTCCATTTCAATATTATCGCTTGCACAGTGCTCCTTGAGATGTTTAAATCTTGGGAAATCTTTTTGTATCCAAATCCGGCTTTAAACTTCTTCACAACAGTATCTTGGACCTGCCTGGTGTGTTCCTTGTTCTTCATGATGCTCTCTGCGCTTTTAACGGACCACTGAGACTATCACAGTGCAGATGCATTTATACGGAGACTTGATTACACACAGGTGGATTGTATTTATCATCATTAGTCATTTCGGTCAACATTGGATCATTCAGAGATCCTCACTGAACTTCTGGAGAGAGTTTGCTGCACTGAAAGTAAAGGGGCTGAATAATTTTGCACGCCCAATTTTTCAGTTTTTGATTTGTTAAAAAAGTTTGAAATATCCAATAAATGTCGTTCCACTTCATGATTGTGTCCCACTTGTTGTTGATTCTTCACAAAAAATACAGTTTTATATCTTTATGTTTGAAGCCTGAAATGTGGCAAAAGGTCGCAAAGTTCAAGGGGGCCGAACACTTTCGCAAGGCACTGTATATGCTGGTGTTTACTTGCCTCTGACCCGTAGAGTAATTTTTTTATTTTTTATTTAACCTTTATTTAACAAGGCAAGTCAATTAAGAACAAATTCTTCTTTACAACAATGGCCTACCCCAGCCAAACCCAGATGATGCAAAGACAATTGTGCGCCGCCCTCTGGGACTCCCAATCACGGCTGGATGTGATGCAGCCTATTTACCCAGCAGAATACCCCTTTCTCCTGTTCCTATAAACCAGGGGTATTCAACTCTTACCCTATGAGGTCCAGAGCCTGCTGGTTTTCAGGTTCTACCGGATAATTAGTGGCACACACCTGGTGTCTCAAGTCTAAATCAGTCAATGATAAGAGGGGAACAACGAAAAAATGCAGTGGAACTGGCTTCGAGGTCCAGAGTTGAGTTTGAAGGCTATAAACCTTCTCTGCCACAGCTTTATATTCCAGATCTCTGCATCAGCAGTATCAAATACCCACCAACCAATGTGAGCACATGTAATATTCTCTGTGTTTTTTTTGCAGTATTTCCTTTTGTACCATTGAGATGTATCTTCAAAAAGCATGTGCAATTGAATTATCACCAATGTGAAGTCTCTATTCGGTCTTCGTCTGTGTTTTCCTACAGACTGCAGCCCCAGGAGAATGCTATTCACCATGTAGCACTGATCCCTGTGTTAATTTTAGATCCGCTTGAACACAGTGACAGTCAGAGCAGTACCTTAGCAGGGACTCCACATGGGAGCGCATTATTAGCATCATGTCATTCCGGTTGTTCTCGCTCTCTCTCTTTTGGGAATGTTCTCCATAGGGACCAGCACCAGTGTTCCTCTCCTGGAGATTCCTCTCTTTCTTTTTTTCTTTCTTTCTCATGGATAAAAGAACAAAACACAGATACAGTATATCCTGAGTCATTCAGTATCGTTACATACACATGAAAATGTTGATTATTGTGAATACGTATACTTCATTTGGCGGCAAATACTCTGTTTAATCAGCATAAAATCAAATGAAGTAAGATTTACATGACTATTGTAAAAGCAATAGTTTACATGACTATCGCCATACTCAGTTTACTGTCATAATCCGGCTAATATTGAAATATTAGTGTGCATGTAAACATACTCACAGTGTTTGCTGTGATGTAAATGTACACTGTTAATATGAAGTGGGACTGGGAGCGCTACTGGGAAAGATTGGAAACACTATTTTAGTGTTAAAAATTCTGTCTAGTGCAGAATTAGATCACCTCTCCTTAAGTATTTTCACCGATTTATATATCCGATCATTTGCCAGTTTAACCGATTTTGGCAAGCATTGTTGAACACAGTGGTCAATCCACCAACAGTAAGTACAGTATATCACAAAAGTGAGTACACTCCTCACATTTTTTGTAAATATTTGAGTATATCTTTTCGTGTGACAACACTGAAGAAATGACACTTTGCTACAATGTAAAGTAGTGAGTGTACAGCTTGTATAACAGTGTAAATTTGCTGTCCCCTCAAAATAACTCAACACACAATCATTAATGCCTAATCCGCTGGCAACAAAAGTGAGTACACCCCTAAGTGAAAATGTCCAAATTGGGCCCAATTAGCCATTTTCCCTCCCCGGTGTCATGTGACTCGTTAGTGTTACAAGGTCTCAGGTGTGAATGGGGAGCAGGTGTGTTAAATTTCGTGTCATCGCTCTCACACTCCCTCATACTGACTGGTCACTGGAAGTTCAACATGGCACCTCATGGCAAAGAACTCTCTGAGGATCTGAAAAAAATAATAGTTGCTCGACATAAAGATGGCCTGGGCTATAAGAAGATTGCCAAGACCCTGAAACTGAGCTGCAGCACGGTGGCCAAGGCCATACAGCGGTTTAACTGGACAGGTTCCACTCAGAACAGGCCTCGCCATGGTCGTCCAAAGAAGTTGAGTGCACGTGCTCAGCGTCATATCTAGAGGTTGTCTTTGGGAAATAGACGTATGAGTGCTGCCAGCATTGCTGCAGAAGTTGAAGGGGTGGGGGGTCAGCCTGTCAGTGCTCAGACCATACACCGTACACTGCATCAAATTGGTCTGCATGGCTGTCGTTCCAGAAGGAAGTCTCTTCTAAAGATGATGCACGAGAAAGCCTGGAAGCAGTTTGCCGAAGACAAGCAGACTAAAGACGTGGATTACTGGAACCATGTCCTGTGGTCTGATGAGACCAAGATAAACTTTTTTTGGTTCAGATGGTGTCAAGCGGGTGTGGCGGCAACTAGGTGAGGAGTATAAAGACAAGTGTGTCTTGCCTACAGTCAAGCATGGTGGTGGGAGTGTCATGGTCTGGGGCTGCATGAGTGCTGCTGGCACTGGGGAGCTACAGTTCATTGAGGGAACCATGAATGCCAGCATGTACAGTGACATACTGAAGCAGAGCATGATCCCCTCCCTTCAGAGACTGGGCCGCAGGGCAGTATTCCAACATAATAACGACCCCAAACACACCTCCAATACGACCACTGCCTTGCTAAAGAAGCTGAGGGTAAAGGTGATGGACTGGCCAAGCATGTCTCCAGACCTAAACCCTATTGAGCATCTGTGGGGCATCCTCAAATGGAAGGTGGAGGAGTGCAAGGTCTCTAACATCCACCAGATCTGTGATGATGTCATCACGGAGCAGTGGCAACCTGTGAGGTTCTGGTGAACTCCATGCCCAAGAGGGTTAAGGCAGTGCTGGAAAATGATGGTGGCCACACAAAATATTGACACTTTGGGCCCATTTGGACATTTTCACTTGGGGTGTACTCACTTTTGTTGCCAGTGGTTTAGACATTAATGGCTGTGTGTTGAGTTATTTTGAGGGGACAGCAAATTTACACTGTTATACAAGCTGTATACTCACTACTTTACATTTTAGCAAAGTGTCATTTCTTCAGTGTTGTCACATGAAAATATATACTCAAATATTTACAAAAATGTTAGGAGTGGACTCACTTTTGTGATATACTGTATATATTTTGCAGACGGTTTTGCAAGATATTGTATTTTTTTTGTAGTATTAAATGTGGAAATAGCTCGTCATATCATTGAACGTCATTTTTGCCTAAAGGTTTTGATGTCCGCTCATCATGATCCATTACACCTCATGGCACAACAAGCTGCTTAAACTTCTTGCTACTAGCAAACCCGTATCCGGGAGCGTAATCATAGCCTCAAGTGCATTACCATAACGCAACTTTTCCTATTCATGAAAATCGCAAATGAAATGAAATAAATATATTCAAACACAAGCTTAGCCTTTTGTTAACAACACTGTCATCTCAGATTTTCAAAATATGCGTTACAGCCAACGCTAGACAAGCATTTTGTAAGTTTATCATGGCATAATGCTATGCATAATGGCATAATGCTGCTGGCAGCAGGCAACATTTTCACAAAAATAAGAAAAGCAACCAAAATAAATAAAATTAAACCAAAACTTAAATCATTTACACTTTGAAGAACATAGATAGCAAATGTTCCTTTTTTCCAAAAATATTATTTTTTGTTGGCGAAAAAGCTCCCGTTTCTTCACCATGCTTTGGCTGAGAAATCGACCGAAAAATACTTCAACTTTAATGCCAAACTTTTTTCAAAATTTGCTCCATAATATCGACAGAAACACGGCAAACGTTGTTTAGGATCCATCCTCAAGGTGTTTTTAACATATGTATTCGATAATATATCCGTCGAGGCAGTTGGTTTCTCATAAGAAACGATTGGAAAAATGGCTACCTCAGTATTTTACGCAAGATTTTCTCCGGGAGACACCATGTGACCACTCGCTATATATGGTCCCTTACAGCCATTCTCCAATGGAAATGCCTAAAAAGACGTCACAATGCTGCAGACACCTTGGGGAATGCGTGGAAAACGTAAGCTTATTCGTAGCTCATTCACAGCCATATAAGGAGTCATTGGCATGAGGCGGTTTCAAAAAATGTGGCACTTCCTGATTGGATTTTTATCTGGGTTTCGCCTGTAACATCAGTTCTGTGGCACTCACAGACAATATCTTTGCAGTTTTGGAAACGTGTTTTCTTTCCAAAGCTGTCAATTATATGCATAGACGAGCATCTTTTCGTGACAAAATATCTTGTTTAAAACGGGAACGTTTTTCATTCAAAAATTAAAATAGCGCCCCCTATATCGAAGAGGTTTTAATACTAATATACTAATACAATTTTTCTTCAAATATGCATACGGTGTCCATTTGGGGCGGCAGGTAGCCTAGTGGTTAGAGCGTTGGACTCGTAACCCGACAGGTTGCAAAATTGTCAGCTAAGGGATTCAATGTAATAATCTGTCGTTCTGCCCCTGAACAAGGCAGTCAACCCACTAGGCCATCATTGAAAATAAGAATTTGTTCTTAACTGACATGCCTAGTTAAATAAAGGAAAAATAAAAAATAAAAAAAATTATACAAAATTGTGTGAATTAATCATAAAGTCATTTATTTTTATTACCCACAATCCTCTAAAAACAGGAAATACAAGGTGATTAAAACTATTTAAATTCCAGTCATTTAGCAGATGCTCTTATCCAGAGCGACTAGAGTTAAGTGCCTTGCACATCAATATCATTTTCACCTAGTCAGTTTAGGGATTTGAACCAGCAACTATTCAGCTACTGGCTGAACACCCTTAACTGCTAGGCTACCAGCCAGCCCAAAGACTTCCAATGTGTTTGTTCAGTCACTAAATTGTATCTCTCTTTGGTTGTCCTCATGAAAGGTACTTACATTTTGGCAACATATTAAGTTGGATTTTTACTTACATATCTTGGGGGTATTTGGACACTTTGAGACAGTTATGAAATGAGAGATAGGGATACACAGCAAATTGGCCAGTGTTACCTAGTGTTGATTTTTCAGTGTAACATTTATAGTGTTGATTCAGGAGTTACATTAAATCTGTAAATATTAAATGAACACTCATTGTTGTAAATATTAACCAGTGTTGAACCAAAACCACACCCATCATTATCATATTTCCCAGCATGCTCTATTGCGGGTAGATTTTGTTTCAATATCTACATTTTGAATGTGAATTGATTGATTGATTAATTATTCTTATGCTACTAAACTGATCCAGTATGTTACTTGGACTAATTACACCTGTTACTAAAATTGTTGTTCCGGTTTATATGGTTTAGGAAGTTTCATAACTCAGTTATAGGATATGAATCTGGGAATGAGAATGGTGGGCCAGACTGCACACTTTGGACAGGAGTAAGGCTAGGGCGGTAAGAGGGTGGGCAGGAGACAAAAACCAGGAAAGTGGAAATTAGAACGTATTATGTGTAAATATGGAATGGGGGATTACCCAAGCCTTCTGAAAGATCTGATGGAGAAGATGACAGACGAGGGGAAAAAAGGAGAAAATGAAACATGTTTTGAGTGATTATGGAATGCAGGATGACACAGAACTTTTGGAAGAGTAACAGAAGGAAATTGAGAGTAACGAGAGTGAGGTTGAATTAACTGCGGTGGCAGGTGCAGTGATGACCGCAGAGAAGGAGCTGAGTGTAGAAGGAAGCGGTGTGGTGAGGAAGATTGGCATCAAAAAGAGGGATACGTGCTCCAGTAGCTCATAGAAGGAACCTGACGAGAGTGAGGATTAAGTACCTGCGGTGAGGACCGCTGAGTTTGGACATGATGATGGAGAATCTGGTCCAGTAGGACTTACATTTTTGGAGAAAGTGGGTAAGAAAGGAGTTGGGTGCAGCTGAATCAGTGAAGGTAACCGATAGTGGACTTCGGTGGACTTATTTGTTTGTGTCTCTTCTGATCAGAAGAGCAGGCACTCCATGATCTGTTTCTTGCTCTTAGGAACAGGGCACCATTGAAAGGACTGATTTCTGGGGTAGTGTGTAGTGATGGAGCAATTGGAGATTCCTGGTGTTTGTGACACCCACAGTTTGGTGCGACGCAGACCTGGTGGGGAGCGTGGTGAAACAGAGGAGTCACTGTCAGTCCTTTTGAGTCATTCTCTACCCGACAAAGTCATGGTATGATATGATATGTCAGGTCAGGTATCCTGTTAGAGCTTTTGTGCCGAATCCACTCCGTTGTTTCAGGTGCCATGTTTATGGTCATGTCGCAGTGAGTAGTAGATTTGTGCTAGCACAGAGGGCTAGGCCAACGAGGGATTTATGCTTCAGTAAGGTTGGCTTCTTAGCATTCATAGCAATTATCAACTGTACCACAGAAATGGAACGTAAGTCACAGAAAATGGATGTTGTGATGGCTGCTGCAGAGATGTATTTGGCTATACGAGATTTGACTTCGGAAGAATTACAGGGTGTGTTGAGAGGTGGTGTCCAGTCCTCCCAGTCTGTTGGCATGGTGCAGGAGCAGATAGGGTAGTGGTTGGGGTAGTGGTTTTTAATGGGGGTAGGTGGTGGTGTCTAGGGCTATACAGTGTCTTGCAAAAGTATTCATCCCCTTGGCTTTTTCCTATTTTGTTGCATTACAACCTGTAATTTAAATTCATTTTTAATTTGGATTTAATGCAATAGACATACACAAAATAGTTTAAATTGGTGAAGTGAAATTGAAAAAATAACATGTTTCAAAACAGTTAAAAACAATTCAGGCGGAGAAGTGTTGTGTGCGTGTGTATTCACCCCCTTTGTTATGAAGCCCCTAAACAAGATCTGGTGCATCCAATTACCTTCAGAAGTCACATAATTAGTTAAAGTCCACCTGTGTGCAATCTAAGTGTCACATGATCTATCACATGATCTCAGTATATATATATACACCTGTTCAGAAAGGCCCCAGAGTCTGCAGCACCACTATGCAAGGGGCTCCACCAAGCAAACGGCACAGAGAGCTCCAAACAGATCAGGGACAAAGTTGTGGAGAAGTACAAATCAGCATTGGGTTATAAAAAAAGATCTGAAACTTTGATCATCCCATGGAGCACCATTAAATCCATTATTAAAAAAACGAAAGAATATAGCACCACATCAAACCTGCCAAGAGAGGGCCGCCCACCAAAAATCACGAACCAGGCAAGGAGGGCATTAATCAGAGAGGCAACAAAGAGACCAAAGATAACCCTGAAGGAGCGAAGATTGGAGTATCTGTCCATAGGACCATTTTAAGCCGTACACTCCACAGAGCTGGGCAATACAGAAGAGTCAGTGGTGGGCCATCATGTGTTGCCAGGGGTCTAAAATCTGCCCTCAGGCTTTCAGAATCAACAGTGCGGGCGCTTGTAGCTTAAAGTGAATTGGAAATTAAAATTTAGTATCAACCAATCAGCTTTACAGTTGGCTATTGCACGCCTGCTGGCTGGCTCCAGTGTTACACAGGATTGGTTGGATTACCAACTAGGAAACTGAAATCGATCAACGATTGATCAACAAATTAATTTGCGTACTACTAAACTGTTTTTTCAACCCACAATGGCGGAAGGAGAAGATATCGATTTGGTCGAGGATATAATTCTAATGCCATTCTCAAGACAAACTTTTCAAGAAAAGTTAGACATTGTCAGGAGAGGTAGACACCGACGCTACAAAGCCGACACTACAAAGACAGGCTCCGAGAAGCACTGCAAACTGTACTGCTGGGAATGCCTATTATTTGCAAGTGATCGATTTGGTGTTTGGAGCCACACTGGCTTTGCAAACCTGAGTTGTCTAACCAAGGCAGCAACGAGACACCAAAGTACGGCTGATCACTTACAAACAATGGTGCTTTTGAAAACTTTTGGGGACACCCGAGTGGATCTACAGCTCAACGAACAAGCGCGCCAGGGCAATGATGCTGCACAATGAAAAGGTATTGTACTCTTCCCCTGCAATTCTCTGAATAAAAATGTCAATTTCAAGGTGATGCAACGCCTGGTTATACTGCGTTTCTGTCTAAATGTATAGTGTCTAGAGCCATGGCATCATAATGATGGTAATAAGAGGTGGATTAATTCGTGTGGGACTGTGTAGGACTTCACTGAAGGCCCAGGCCCCAGAACCACGGCACGCTACTGAGAAGAGTAAATATCTGTATTCCCAGTCATGTGAAATCCATAGATTAGGGCCTAATGAATGTATTTCAATTGACTGATTTCCTTAAATGAACTGTAACTCAGTAAAATCTTTGAAAATGTTGCATTTATATTTTTGTTCAGTGTATATGTTGGTGGTTGTTTGAAGTCAGTGTGACTGTTTGGTTGAGTTTGTAATCTATCGAAATGAAGCATTGAAAAAATAAAGGTGGAATTCCACAAAAAACAGGCCCTTATCATAATTTGCATATTGAAACCATTGATTTGCGTGAGAAACACAGCTTTTGTGTTTTGATGCTACCTTTTACATGCACTGAAACCCCAAAAAGTGTTTTCACAACACTCTCTTAAAAACACCAATATTCAGGTTGAAGAATCACTTTGGGTGTCAGAGTACTTAATTCCCACTTTACAACCAACTCTGTGTTTTAAATACTTACATTGGTTGACATTCAAACACCAGATCTCAGCTTAGGTGCTCTACTTTTCATTGTTTCATTACACAATAATGGTGTTTTGAGACTTTATATTTTACCAGTATACTTTCTCTATAGATGAAGAGTACTTGCTAACACAGGTACTGCTGAGTCTATTAGTCTGAGTGCTTGAGTGGCTGAGTGGGTGTATTCCTCCTCTTCTCCTTGGTGACTTTAACACCCCTTATTGGAAAGAAACAAATTAATTTAACATGTGAACACATGAACCTGCGATATCGTGTGATCACGTGATTTAATGTGATCAACTGACAACATGTAAAGCAACATGTGATACCTTGAAACTACACGTGATAACATGTAAGCACATACGAAAACACACTCTCGATCTTATGTAAAATAAATGTGACAACATGGGGATGCAAAATGTCAATATGCGATGAAATGACACTACACATATGACAACATTTGAGCACGTGAAAACCCAGGTGTCAAATGTAATTTACTATATTTTACTTTGAAAGGCAGAATTGACAGCCATGGTCCCCTGCAGGTTTTGTCTAGTTCCCGGTTTGTTCCAGGGACTTTCTTTTAAAGACGTTCTTAGAACATGGACAATATTTCTGTTACATGTATTTGAAATATATATTTCAATAACTTCTGAGTATTTTGTAATTTGTATTACACTGGGCTGAACTACACTCCAATGTATTTTGTAACAAGATACTTTCGAGAGCTGTAATTTGTATTTTCAAACTACTTTTCTATACACATTTTTATTGAGGTTCACCATTTTGTGTAGTGATGGTTCGTTCGAACGAGTCGGCTCTAAGAGTCGGCTCTTTTAGGTGAACGTTGGCAGCAGGCTGGCATATCAGAAGAGCCAAATATATTTATATATATAAACATAAATATTAAGATATGAATAATCAAAAGACTTAAATTAATACTCTGCTCAAAAAAATAAAGGGAACACTAAAATAACACATCCTAGATCTGAATGAATGAAATGTTCTTATTAAATACTTTTTTCTTTACATAGTTGAATGTGCTGACAACAAAATCACACCAAAATGATCAGTGGAAATCAAATTCATCAACCCATGGAGGTCTGGATTTGGAGTCACACTCAACATTAAAGTGGAAAACCACACTACAGGCTGATCCAACTTTGATGTGATGTCCTTAAAACAAGTCAAAATGAGGCTCAGTAGTGTGTGGCCTCCACGTGCCTGTATGACATCCCTACAACACCTGGGCATGCTCCTGATGAGGTGGCAGATGATCTCCTGAGGGATCTCCTCCCAGACCTGGACTAAAGCATCCGCCAACTCCTGGACAGTCTGTGGTGCAACGTGGCGTTGGTGGATGGAGTGAGACATGATGTCCCAGATGTGCTCAATTGGATTCAGGTCTGGGGAACGGGCGGGCCAGTCCATAGCATCAATGCCTTCCTCTTGCAGGAACTGCTGACACACTCCAGCCACATGAGGTCTAGCATTGTCTTGCATTAGGAGGAACCCAGGGCCAACCACACCAGCATATGGTCTCACAAGGGATCTGAGGATCTCATCTCGGGTACCTAATGGCAGTCAGGCTACCTCTGGCGAGCACATGGAGGGCTGTGCGGCTCCCCAAAGAAATACCACCCCACACCATGACTGACCCACCGCCAAACCGGTCATGCTGGAGGATGTTGCAGGCAGCAGAACGTTCTACACGGCGTCTCCAGACTCTGTCACATGTGCTCAGTGTGAACCTGCTTTCATCTGTGAAGAGCACAGGGCACCAGTGCCGAATTTGCCAATCTTGGTGTTCTCTGGCAAATGCCAAACGTCCTGCACGGTGTTGGACTGTAAGCAGATGAAGGTGATGAAGCCCACTGAGGACAAAGTGAAAGCAGCTGTGGAACACTTCCACAGGCGCACAGTAGATGCTGAAAAACTAAAGTCTACACAACACCAGATGGGGATGCTTGAGCTGAGGCCTAAACAAGAGTGCACTACAAGGTGGAATTCAACATGTTGAGCGGTTTCTTGAGTCAAAGGATGCCATCATCTCTACCCTGGCCATTGTCAATGCACCTGTTGATGCTCTGACCCAAGAGGAATGGGAGGTGGAGGTGTGCAGAGTCCTGGAACCCTTTGCGCAAGTCACTGTGGAGATCAGCGGAGAGAGGTACAGTAAGCAGTTATTACTACATCTTTATTTAATCCAGTACTATATATGTATATGAGCAGTAGATGTAAATGTAGTATCAGTAGACAAACATGAACCTGAACTAATAAGTTACTGTTCTCTCTTTTCAGCTATGTGACAGCCTCAAAAATGATACTCCTGTGTAAGAGTCTGCAGCGAATCCCAGCAAGCCGCCAGAGAAAGCAAATGTAACCACAGGACATGTGACAGAGTTGATGGACACTACGTTGATCAATGGACAGAAAGTTCCACAGAATGGAATATAATCATGTGCTATCAGAAACCGCTGCACTTGACCCCAGGTTTAAGAAGTTAGCCTTCAGTGATGACAGAACGATTGATAAGGCTCTTCAAAGAATAACCTCAGTAGCAGGGAGGGACAGCCCCAGCAGTCAGCTGGCTCAGGCACCAGGGCAACAGGAAGAAGAGGGAGCAGATGGAGCAGAAGCACCAGCAGTAGTGCCACAAAGGTGTACTGTGTGGATGCTGTTTGACGAGAGAGCAAGTGGGGATGCAGCACAAAGGAATCCCTCAGCGGATGCCATAATGGAGGTCCGATCCTATTTGGAGGAGCCCCTCAGATCCTCTGAGCTTGTGGAAGAAGAAGTCCTCTGTGTACCCACGGCTTACTAAAGTCATGACAGGGAGACTCTGCATAGTGGCCACATCCGTTCCCTCTGAGAGGGTCTTCTCGAAAACGGGACAAATAATTACTAAGCGAAGAAACCGCGTCAGCCCTCGAAAGTGAGGCAGCTTGCGTTTCTGAATTCAATCTCTCATAAAAGCAAAATATGACCAGCATAGCTGTGTGCTGCTGGTTAAAACATGGCAATAAAGAAGAGAGAGAAAAGAGGGAACATTTTAATGTTAAAAGAATGATGCTGCAGTTTTGCACATTGTTATTTATTTTTCTTAGATATGGTGCAATATTCTATTATGCTGTTCAGATTGGATTTGTTTTGAATGGTTAGATTTATATGCACTAAAAAGTGTTTGTATATATTAAAAAGTTATACTTTAAATGCAAATGTTTAATAGCATTCTTTTTCATAACAAACCAATGCATTATTAAATACATTATGGGTAAGGTAGAGTGATTTCATTTAATAATTTAATAAAAATAGTTTTAACACCAATCATAGTCAAACTATTGCAAACTGTTTGACTCCGTTCGGGAGCCAAAATAGCCGGCTCTTTCGGTTCAGCTCACCAAAAAGAGCCGGCTCTTTTGATGGGAATGCCCATCACTAATTTCGTGGCCCCCTTTCACCCTATAATGTTATCAGAAGTCGGATGGCACTATGCTGTTATACGAGTGTCTGCTAAATTAACTAAATATACTATAAAGGTCATGCAATTGGAAAGCAGGTTGAGTATTATTTTAATGAGCTCCATCCCAAAACAATGTTTTGCCTAGAAGGGATACAGCTTTTGTCAAAATATACTTTTCGTAGCAGGTTTAGGACAATTTACGCAGCAGGTTATGATAATTAACATAGCAGATCCAGAGCATTTAGTTAAGCTGTATCCCATCTAGACATGACCTCAATAAAAGGCCAACTGCTTTGCGGTTAATTTGGTAGGTTCATTTTCACATACACATATATTTAAATACATATACATCTGTTGTAGTGACTATATTTTTTATAGCTAGGGCCATCTACTTGAAGTGCTGCCTGTCTTCCCAGAAGCCTACTTGGTGTGTGAACTGCTGACTGCTCATAGCTTGCAGATTATTGTTGACACATCAACCAGGATCAAGGGGGAATGGAAATGTGTGACTTGATTTTGTAATCGGAAGCTGTATTTGTAGGGGGAGTGGTTTCACCTCTCCTAGGCAATCAGCAATTAGTACAGGGAGGTGTATTCTCCACCTCCGCTAGGGAATTAGCAATTAGTGTTAGTTCTTCAGTGGGCCCTGGTTTCTCATTGGCAAAACTAAGGCCGTCGCCGAAAACAAAGACGGTTCTGTCGAGTTGTTCTGCAGAATTCTTTGAGGAAGGCGCCGCACCGCTCGCCCACTTGAGTATCTTGCCTAGTTATTTTCTGATTATTTCATGTTGCTGTTTCGCGGCTTTGGCAAGTGTGTGTCTCTTTGTTTTCTTTTTACAGATGCTCCCCACCCCTTGGATGCAACCCTTAAAATTTTGTGCACTCTGCGTGCACAACCCATGTGGAATTCCGAGTCTCTAGCAGATCTGCAGTCAAGAATGGCAATTTAATTTCAGCCTATGCCGACCTTCCGTCCCTTGAGTTTTTGGCTTCAATCTGACTACGTTTTCTCTCACAGTCCAAGAGTATCTGTTCGTCGCACTGGTGGCACATGTCTACTCATTTCTGCTAACTGGAGATTTACTCCTTTCTCCCTCAACTGTCCATCTGCTCACTTGAAATTGGTATTATCACATGTCAACTCAAGCTTAACATTGTTGTAATCTTCACCCACCAGGTGCCCTTGGAAAGATCCTTAATGAGCTTGATACCTTGATAATCTCATTTCCTGACGATGGCTCACTGCTCTTCGTACTTGGTGAATTCAACTGGAATAGTGATACAGTGAGTTATAAGTGAAATAATCTGTCTGTAAACAATTGTTGTAAAAAGGATCATGCACAAAGGATGTCCTAACCGACTTGCCAAAACTATACTTTGTTAACAAGACATTTGTGGAGTGGTTGAAAAACAAGTTTTAATGACTCCAACCTAAGTGCATGTAAATTTCTGAGTTAAACAGTAACAGCTTTATTCTGAAATTGATTATTTTTAAATTCCCCCATCGATCTACACACAACACCCCATAATGACAAAGAAAAAACAGTTTTTTAGAAATAAAAAAGCAGAAAAGCCTTATTTACTGTGGCAAACCTCTTCAAGGTTAGGAGCGTTTGTCACAAACTAAGTGGTAAACTGTCACCAAATCACCCAAGAATGAGAGTTCTTTCGAACAGGACAGTACCTGTGTGTTTGTTTCTTTGTCCTGGTCCACCCAGGCCGTAGGCGAGGTCAAGGATAGCAGGGTTCGGTACACGAATCGGGTTCTCGGTAGGTCCAGGTCCAAACGCCAACAGGTAAGTCCAAAACAGTCCAGCTCATACACGGTAAATCCAGCCGATCTCTATTGTCTCTTTCTCTATTGTTCATAGATCCTTCCAGCACTCTCTTCTCCTCTTCCTGGTTTTTCTTGACCCTTTATCTGTGGGTTGGCTCCACCTTCTGAGGGTTCCCCTTGCTTCTGGGACTTGTAGTTTTGGTGGTCGGCCATTTTGTGATCTGTAGTTCTGACAGGGGTAGCCATTTTAGTGATCGGGCAGAGCCCGTGTATTAGTTCTGCTCTCACATATCTGCCATTTACCACTCAACCCCCTTCTTTGCCACACATCTCTCCCCCTAGATCCAACCCCCTAGGTTGGGCTACCGCAGCAAAATATGCGTGCATGCGGGATAACCCATCCACGTTTCCCATTTCCTTCCCTGCTCTGTGTTTCAAGTCAAAATGAAACGGTTGGAGACTCAAAAACCACCGCATCACCCGAGCGTTCTTCTCTTTAGCCCTATGCATCCAGGTGAGTGGGGCATGGTCACTGATGAGGGTTAAGTGGCGCCCCAGCAGGTAGTATTTCAGGCTTTCTAGAGCCCACTTTACTGCCAGCGCCTCTTTCTCAACGACTGAGTAGTTGGTTTCCCGTGGTTCCAGCTTCCTGCTTAAAAACAGGATGGGGTGTTCCACCCCTTCTACCTCTTGGGATAGCACTGCTCCCAAGCCGACCTCTGAGGCATCCGTCTGAACCATAAACTCTCTCTCAAAATCTGGTACCACCAGCACTGGATTACAGCAGAGAGCCTCCTGTAATGTCCTAAATGCTTTGGTGGCCCTTTAATCCCATTTGACCATGTTTGGCCCTCTGGCTCTAGTCATGTCGCAAAGTGGGGCGGCCACTGTGGCATAACTTGGGATGAACTTCCGGTAGTAACCCGTCAGCCCTAGGAAGGCTCGAACCTGCTTCTTATTTACTGGTTTCGGCCATTCTCTAATTGCCTTCAACTTCTTATGTTGGGGTTTGATTAACCCTCTTCCCACAGTGTATCCCAGATACTCTGTTTCCTCTAATCCCACATAACACTTGGCAGGGTTTGCCGTGAGCCCTGCCTTTCTAAGGGCGTCTAACACTGCCTGTACCCGGGGTAAGTGGGATTCCCAATCTGGGCTGTAGATCCCCACGTCATCTAAATAAGCTGCGGCATATGCTTTGTGCGGTTTTAGGACTTTGTCCATGAGCCGTTGAAAGGTGGCTGGGGCCCCGTGTAAGCCGAATGGCATGACGGTGTATTGAAACAAACCGTCAGGTGTTGCAAAGGCTGTCTTTTCTTTGGCCCTGGGGGTCAGAGGAATTTGCCAGTACCCTTTTGTCAGATCAAGAGTCGTAATGTACCGAGCATTACCAATTTTCTCCAGTAGTTCATCTACTCTGGGCATGGGGTAGGCATCAAACTTGGAGATTTCATTTACCTTCCGAAAGTCGTTACAGAACCGCAAAGACCCATCGGGCTTGGAGACCATCACAATTGGGCTAGACCACTCACTATGTGACTCTTCGATCACTCCAGCTGTCAACATTTTCTCCGCCTCTGCTCTAATCGCGGCCCGTCGAGCCTCGGTTACCCGATATAGCCTCATACTCACTTTTCTCCCTGGTAGGGAAACGATATCATGAGCCGTAACCTCAGTTCGGCCAGGTACCTCTGAAAACACATCTCTGTTCTTCTGGATCAGGGTCTTTACTTCCTGTACTTGTGCTGGGGACAGAGTGGGTGAGATATTTACTTCGGCTGTCTCCTGAGTGTGTGTGGGGTATGTGACCATTAGTGTTTCTCTCTCTCTCCATGATTTTAACAGATTTATGTGATAAATCTGTTCCTGGGGCCGTCGACCTGGCTGTCGGATCCGATAATTGACTTCTCCTATTCTCTCCAGTACTTCATATGGTCCTTTCCATGTGGCCAGTAGTTTACACTCTACCGTGGGGATCAGCACTAACACCTTATCTCCCGGTTGAAATTCCGTCAGGGTAGCCTGCCGGTTATAAGTGTGCCGCTGGTGCTCCGGTGCTTGTCTCATGTGCTCTCTGACGATGGGCATGACTGTGGCTATCCTGTCTTGCATTGCCGTGACGTGCTCTATGACACTAATATACGGGGTGGATTGGTGCTCCCAGGTTTCCCGGGCGATGTCTAAGATTCCCCGGGGATGCCTCCCATATACCACCACAAAGGGAGAAAACCCCAGCGAGGCTTGAGGAACCTCTCTAATGGCAAACATCAGATACGGCAAAATGCAATCCCAGTTCTTCCCATCCTTATCGATTACCTTCCTGAGCATTGACTTCAGGGTCCGGTTGAATCTCTCGACCAGCCCGTCCGTCTGAGGATGGTAAACCGATGTCCTCAACTGTTTCACCTGCCACATTTTACAAAGGTCCGCCATAATTCGGGACATAAAGGGGGTCCCCTGGTCGGTAAGGATCTCCTTTGGAACCCCTACCCTGGGGAACAAGAGCACTAATTCCTTTGCAATATTCTTGGAAGCCATCATCCGAAGGAGAATGGCTTCTGGGTAGCGAGTGGCATAATCTAGAATGACCAGAATGTATTGGTGCCCTCTGGCGGATTTGGGTAGTGGGCCCACTAAATCCATCGCTATCCTCTCAAATGGTGTTTCGATTATGGGGAGTGGCACTAACGGGCTTCTAACAGCTGGCCGGAGAGCTGTTAACTGGCACTCCAGGCACTCTCCACAATGCCGAGCCACTTCAGCTTGAATTCCTGGCCAGTAAAACCTCCTTACAATCCGGTCTCGGGTTTTATCGATACCAAGGTGTCCACCCAGAATGTGCCCATGAGCTAGATCCAGTACTGTCCTCCGGTACCGAGTGGGAACCAACAACTGTTCCACCACATCAACCCCTATTTTCGAGACTCTGTACACCAAACCCTTTTTCATGATGAAGTGGGGAAAACTATTAGGCATCATATCAACATTTATGGGAGTACCATCTACGACCTGCACATCTGCTCTGGCTTGCTGCAGGGTTGGATCCTGGTTTTGGGCCGTCCCAAAATTAGTCAAGGAACCTGCCAGGTCTGCGGGTTCTAGATCGTCGTCCTCTGGATTCAGACTGACCCCAGCCCCACTAGTACCGGGCTGTTCGTTATCAGCAAGGTTTGCCACTTCATCCTCCTCCTCCCCTACTAGCACTTGTGATGTTGTCCCCTGGGAAACCTCTTTTCCTGGCTTTGGTTGGAGGCCCCATGCTTCTTCCTGCTTGGTCAGGGTTGTTGGCTTCTCAAATATGCCATTCTTGTGGCCTAACTTCGCAAAGTTAGGAAAGTCTCTACCCAATATTACATCATATGGCATCTTTGGGACCACACCGACCTCATAATCCAGCAGACCGTCCTCTGTTTGTATGCTCACTAAGGCCGTGGGGTACAGACGGGTATCCCCATGAATGCATGTAACACTGATATCCTGTCTTGTATCCAGTTTATGATTCGGCACTAGGCTTGCAACGACCAGGGTTAGCATACTGCCGGAATCCAGCAGTGCATCAACCTCTTTCCCTTCAACCTTCACCCTGCACATATGTTTGTTTCTTGATCTTTCAAGTACAGTGGTTACAACAGGACATGCATACCGTATATCATCTTCATTTTCACCGAGGTTACATTGCATTGGCTCTTCTTTAATAGGGCAGTAGGCTGCAATATGTCCTGGTTGATTACAATTGTAACAGATAATAGGGGTTCGGGGGGGAGACCCCCTCGACACCCAATCCTGCTTTCCGTTTTTTCCCTTAGTGTCTCGGCCTGATTCTGATTCTTTCCTCATGGCCCCACGCTGCTCTCTTCCCCCTCTATATGCTGGGACAGCCTTACCCTGTCCGCTGGTTTGCCCATGCCTGGGGAACGGGAATCTTTCCTCCTGTGCCTGCTCAACTGTTCCTGCCATACAATACCGTTCAACCAGGCCCACGAGATGGTCGGCGGAAAGTACCTAGTTCTGGCCAACCCATCGTCTCACTTCTTGGGGTAGACCTCGCTGAAACTGGTTGAGTACGATGGTCTCGACGATCTCGGCGGATGACCGGGTCTCTGGTCGCAACCATTTCCGTGCCAGGTGAATCAAGTCGAACATCTGTGTTCGTGGGGGTTGTCCCGGTCGGTAGGACCACTGGTGGAAGCGGTGTCCCCTCACGGTATTGGTCACTCCCAGTCTAGTCAGGATCTCTCCCTTTAGTTTATCGTAATCCTGTGCATCTTTCAACTCCAGGTCGAAATACGCTTTTTGAGCGTCCCCTGCCAGGTATGGTGCCAGAAGCCCTGCCCATTCTTCTTTTGGCCACTTCTCCCTCTCTGCCGTCCTTTCGAAGGTGGTAAGATATGCTTCCACATCATCCTGCGCTGTCATTTTTTGAAGAAAATGATTGGCCCTCCTCTGGGTATTTGCAGCTGGTAATTGAGCCCCAATTTGGTCCGCTAGACCCTTTAGGCCTTCTCTTAACTCCCAGGTGTTTCTCTCTTGTCTTCTCTGAGCAGCTGGTTGGTGCGGTGCTGGACCTGTAACGTGTCCTGATACATTCGCATTGCATCCTGAAGAGCTATTTGTTGAGCTCTAGTTGCCTCATGTTGGGCGGCCGCCGCTTGTAACAGTGCCTGTATGGCTCCCTCCATACTCATTTTCCTGAGAAACTGTCCTAACCAAACAAAGCCACAAAAAAAACCTGACTCCCCTTTGGAGTGCTAACTGAACATTTTTCTTTTTCTTCTACCTAACCAGTGGTATGATTAGTCCATGTCCGCATCCTCCACCACGTGTGGCAAACCTCTTCAAGGTTAGGAGCGTTTGTCACAAATTAAGTGGTAAACTGTCACCAAATCACCCAAGAATGAGAGTTCTTTCGAACAAGACAGTACCTGTGTGTTTGTTTCTTCGTCCTGGTCCACCCAGGCCGTAGGCGAGGTCAAGGATAGCAGGGTTCGGTACACGAAGCGGGTTCTCGGTAGGTCCAGGTCCAAACGCCAACAGGTAAGTCCAAAACAGTCCAGCTCATACACGGTAAATCCAGCCAATCTCTATTGTCTCTTTCTCTATTGTTCATAGATCCTTCCAGCACTCTCTTCTCCTCTTCCTGGTTTTTCTTGACCCTTTATCTGTGGGTTGGCTCCACCTTCTGAGGGTTCCCCTTGCTTCTGGGACTTGTAGTTTTGGTGGTCGGCCATTTTGTGATCTGTAGTTCTGACAGGGGTAGCCATTTTAGTGATCGGGCAGAGCCAGTGTATTAGTTCTGCTCTCGCATATCTGCCATTTACCACTCGACCCCCTTCTTTGCCACATTACGTAAGTATTCAGACCCTTATTCAGACTCAAAATTGAGCTCAGGTGCATCCTGTTTCCATTGATCACCCGTGAGATGTTTCTACAACTTAATTGGAGACCACCTGTGGTCAATTCAATTGCATGAACATGATTTGGAAAGGCACACACCTGTATATATAAGATCAGAGGGTAGACGGAGCAAAAACCAAGCCATGAGGTTAAAGGAATTGTCCGTAGAGCTCTGAGACAGTATTGTGTTGAGGCACAGATCTGGGGAAGGGTAGAAAAAACGTATGTAGCATTGAAGGTCCCCAAGAACACAGTGGCCTCCATCATTCTTAAAGGGAAGAAGTTTGGAACCACCAAGACTCTTCCTAGAGCTGGCGACCGGCCAAACTGAGTAATCTGGGAAGAAGGGCCTTGGTCATGGAGGTGACCAAGAACCCTATTGTCACTCTGACAGAGCTTCAGAGTTCCTCTGTGGAGAAGGGAGAACCTTCCAGAAGGACAACCATCTCTGCAGCACTCCACCAATCTGCGTTTTATGGTAGAGGGGCCAGACGGAAGCCAGTGCTCAGTAAAAGGCACATGACAGCCCGCCTGGAGTTTTCCAAAAGACACCTAAAGGATTCCCAGACCATGAGAAACATTCTATGGTCTGATGAAACTAAGATTGAACTCTTTGGCCTGAATGCCAAGTGTCACGTCTGGAGGAAACCTGGCACCAACCATACGGTGAAGCATGGTGGTGGAAGCATCACGCTATGGGGATGTTTACAGCGGCAGGGACTGGGAGATGGGGGAAAGATGTCCCGAGCAAATTACAGAAATATTCTTATTGAAAACCTGCTCCAGAGCGCTCAGGACCTCAGACAGGGCGAAAGTTCACCTTCCAACAGGACAACAACCCTAAACACACAGCCAAGAAAATGCAGGAGTGGCTTTGTGAAAAGTCTCTGAATGTCTTTGACTGGCCCTGCCAGAGCCCGGACTTAAATCTGATCGAAGTGACCTGAAAATAGCTGAAGATCTCTGGAGTGACCTGAAAATAGTTGTTCAGCTCCCCAGCAAACCTAAACATAGCTTGAGAGGATCTGTAGAGAAGAATCGGAGAAACTCCCCAAATACAGGTGAGTCAAGCTTGTAGCGTCATACCCAAGAAGACTCGAGGCTGTAATTGCTGCCAAAGGTGCTTCAACAAAGCACTGAGTAAAGGGTCTAAATACTTATGTAAATGTGTATTTCTGTTTTGTTTCTAAAACATTTGCAAACAACCTGTTTTTGTTTTGTAGATTGAAATATATATTTTTTTTTTTAATTTTTACCTTTATTTAAGCAGGCAAGTCAGTTAAGAACAAATTCTTATTTTCAATGACGGCCTGGGAACAGTTGGTTAACTGCCTGTTCAAGGGCAGAACGACAGATTTGTACCTTGTCAGCTCGGGGTTTGAACTCACAACCTTCTGGTTGCTAGTCCAACGCTCTAACCACTAGGCTACCCTGTTGCCCCCTATATTTAATCTGTTTTAGAATATGTCTAACGTAACAAAATGAAGAAAAAGTCAAGGCATCTGAATACTTTCCGAATACACTGTATAATTATTAATGGGAAAATCATCTTTAACATCATCTTGAGATCATCAAGCAGTGGTGGAAAAGTACTCAAATGTCAAACTTGAGTAAAAGTAAAGATACTTTATTAACAGAAAATGACTCAAAGTGAAAGTTACCCAGTAAAATACTACTTGAGTAAAATCCTAAATGTTTCTGGATTTAAATGTACTTACCTCTTGATACTCCCCATCCCGGATCCGGGAGCGTAATCATCGACTGACACTAATTAGCATAACGCAACGGACATAAATATTACTCTAAAATATTCCTATTCATGAAAATCACAAGTGAAATATACTGAGACACATCTTAGCCTTTTGTTAATCATCCTGTCATCTCAGATTTTCAAAATATGCTTTACAGCCAAAGCTAGACAAGCATTTGTGTAAGTTTATCAATAGCCTAGCATAGCAATTTGTCCAGCTAACAGCAGGTAACTTGGTCAGGTATATCAGAAAAGCAATCAAATTAAATTGTTTACCTTTGATGAGCTTCGGGTGTTTTCACTCACGAGACTCCCAGTTAGATAGCCAATGTTCATTTTTTCCAAAAAGATTATTTTGTAGGCGAAACAGCTCCGGTTGTTCTTCACGTTTGGTTAAGAAATCGACAGGAAATTACAGTCACGTAAACGCCAAAAAATATTCCAAATTAGCTCCATAATATCGACAGAAACATGGCAAATGTTGTTTATAATCAATCTTCGAGGTGTTTTTCAAATATCTATTTGATAATATATCCACCGGGACAATTGGTTTTTCAGTAGCACCGATTGGAAAAATGGCTACCTCTGTATTTTACGCGAGAGTCACTGAGAGCCATCAGGTGACCACTTACACAATGTAGCCACTTATGGGTATTCTTCAACATAAATGTGTAAAAATACGTCACAATGCTGTAGACACCTTGGGGAATACATAGAAAAAGTAATCTGGTTGATAGCCCATTCACTGCTCAATAGGGACACATTGGAATGCAAAGCTTTCAAAACCCAAGGCACTTCCGGATTGGATTTTTCTCAGGCTTTCGCCTGCAATATCAGTTCTGTTATACTCACAGACAATATTTTTACAGTTTTGGAAATGTTAGTGTTTTCTATCCTAAGCTGTCAATGATATGCATATTCTAGCATCTTGTCCTAATAAAATATCCCGTTTACTTTGGGTACGTTACTTTTACTCTAGTATGACGATTGAGTACTTTTTCTACCACTGTACGTTATTTTTTTCAAAAATGAAAATACTGCCCTAGTCACAACAGGTTACTCAATCGTCATACTAGAGTAAAAGTAAATGCTATACATCAAATTCCTTATAATTTGCAAAACAGACGGCACAATGTTCTTCTTTTTAATTACGGACAGACGGGCAACCTCCAACACTCAGACATAATTTACAAATACAGTATTTGTGTTTCCTGAGTCTGCCAGATCAGAGGTAGTAGGGATGACAAAGTGTTATATTGATGGGTGCCCTAATTCTATCCTGGTTGAGCATTCTAAATGTACTGAGTAATTTTAGGTTGTCAAGGAAAATGTAAGGAGTAAAAAGTTCCATATTTTCTTTAGTAATGTAGTGGAGTAAAAATAGTAAAAAAAAATATATATATAAATAGTAAAGTACAGATACACCAAAAAACTACATGAGTAGTACTTTAATTTTTTCGATATAGGGGGCGCTCTTTTAATTTTTGGATAAAAAAACTTTCGTTTTAAACAAGATATTTTGTCACGAAAAGTTGCTCGACTATGCATATAATTGACAGCTTTGGAACGAAAACACTCTGACGTTTCCAAAACTGCAAAGATATTATCTGTGAGTGCCCCAGAACTAATGCTACAGGCGAAACCAAGATGAAATTTCATACAGGAAATGCCCCAGATTGTGAATGTGCTGTGTTCCAATGTCTCCTTATATGGCTGTGAATGCGCAAGAATAGGCCTACACTTTCTGTCGTTTCCCCAAGGTGTCTGCAGCATTGTGACGTATTTGTAGGCATATCATTGGAAGATTGACCATAAGAGACTACATTTACCAGGTGTCCGCATGGTGTCCTCTGTCGAAATTATTGCGTAATCTCCAGCTGCATGCACGTTTCCATTTGGTTCAGAAGAGAAAGGCAACTGCCACGAATGATTTATCATGGAAAAGATATGTGAAAAACACCTTAAGGATTGATTCTAAACAACATTTGCCATGTTTCTGTCGATATTATGGAGTTAATTTGGAAAATAGTTTGGCGTTGTAATGACTGAATTTTCTGGGTTTTTTCTTAGCCAAAGGTGATGAACAAAATGGAGCGATTTCTCCTACACAAATAATCTTTTTGGAAAAACTGAACATTTGCTATCTTACTGAGAGTCTCCTCATTGAAAAAATCCGAAGTTCTTCAAAGGTAAATTATTTTATTTGAATTATTTTTTTGTTTTTGTGAAAATGTTGCCTGCTGAATGCTAGGCTTAATGCTATGCTAGCTATCAATACTCTTACACAAATGCTTGTGGAGGTATGGTTGAAAAGCATATTTTGAAAATCTGAGATGACAGTGTTGTTAACAAAAGGCTAAGCATGTGAGCCAATATATTTATTTAATTTCATTTGCGATTTTCAAAAATAGTTAACGTTACGTTATGCTAATGAGCTTGAGGCTATGATTACGCTCCCGGATACGGGATTGCTCGACGCTAGAGGTTAAAGTATATTTTACTTAAGTACTTCACACCGCTGTCATCAAGTATATCCATAACCGAACTCGTCTTCAATCTACTGAAAAAAGTATAATCTGCTAGAGCTAATGTATTATTCCATTGGTCACAAATATGACCACTAAGATATTTTAATATACCACGAGCATCATGGATTCAATGTATTGAAAATGTAGGCACATATGTTAACTATACCATTTATACATTACATTTTAAAAGAAAACATTTATACATTTGTCGTGGAAATTTCCTGTATTACCAAATCATGAGAGAGCAAACCACACACAAGTCAGAGCTATCATAAAGTCCATCTTTAATTATATGAGCTTCACCATAGCCCTGTGACTCTCAGATCAATTCACTGTCATAAATGAATTCTCTGAGAGTGCTTACAAAACAGTCCTTGGTATCATTTATAGCCAAGACACACCCATCAAAACTCACATGACGAATAACAGATCTTAGGAACATTATACAAATAACCTTTTACCAGAAAAATAAGTATCCCATAATTTATAGCATTAGCTATAAATTATCGTTCAGTTTGGTCTCCTAAACCAAAGCTCCTACCTCGTTTTTGGAACCACTTAGGACCCAAAACATTACCTCATCCAATGGCATATGTCAAATACATCCCCCCTCCTGGACAAGCTTACAGTGAGACGTGACTGGCACACAGCCAACCTAACCGGTTCCCCATTAATCACACCATCCCTTCACATGGTTTAGGAATAGTATACAGACACATTCACAGATAAGACTACCCCGACCTCTCCCCTCTCTGGGCCCAAGTAACTTTTTCTACAAAAGCATACTTGTAAAAATTAATAAAACATCTTATTTATAAATGTTACCTAAAGAATTCTGATTCTGCCACGACACATTTCAACAATATATTTCTTTTATAAACGGTTGAATAACAAATTCCGATGCCAAATTCGTCTGTAAAAGTTAACCTTGTAGATTTATGCTTGTGGTTTGGTGATCATCTTGAGAAATCATATGAAACTTCTCTGATTTATGGTAGTGTCACATTCTGACTGTAGTTCCTTTGTTTTAGTAGGGTCAGGGCATGGTGTTGGGCAGTCTGTTTGTTTTTCTATGTTGGTTTTTGAGTTTGGCCTGGTATGGTTCTGTCCAGTGCTGCCAGAGCCTTCCACCTCCTCTCCAGCGAACTGTTTTGGTTGTTTCCAGAGTCTCCCGTCTGTCCTGAGCCGCCAGAGTCTCCCTCTAAGTCTGTCCTGAGCCGCCAGAGTCTCCATGAAGCGTCTGTCCTGAGCCGCCAGAGTCTCCCAGCACAGCCCAGTCTGTCCTGGCTGAAGGGAGCCGCCAGAGTCTCCCGAGACCTCTGTCCTGAGCACGCCAGAGGCCGCCCTTCTTAAAGGTGTTCTGTCCTGCGCTTCCAGAGTCTCCCGTCTGTCCTGAGCCGCCAGAGCCGCCCGTCTGTCCTGAGCCGCCAGAGCCGCCCGTCTGTCCTGAGCCGCCAGAGTCTCCCGCCCTGAGCCGTCTGTCCTGAGCCGCTGTCAGAGCCGCCTCCCGTCTGTCCTGAGCCGCCAGAGTCCCCGTCTGTCCTGAGCCGCCCGAGTCTCCCGTCTGTCCTGAGCCGCCAGAGTCTCCCTGTCCTGAGCCCAGTCAGGTCCTGAGCCGCCAGAGTCGCCCTGCCAGTCAGGAGCCGCCAGAGCCGCCCTGCCAGTCAGGCCAGAGCCGCCAGAGCCCCGCTGTCCTTCAGTCAGGAGCCGCCAGAGCCGCTGTCCTTCAGTCAGGAGCCGCCAGAGCCGCCCTGAGCAGTCTCCCGTCTGAGCCGCCAGAGCTCCCGCTGTCCTGAGCTTCCCGTCAGGAGTCTCCCGCCAGTCCTGAGCCGCCCGCCAGTCAGGAGCCGCCAGAGCCGCCCGCCAGTCAGGAGCCGCCAGAGCCGCCCGCCAGTCAGGAGCCGCCAGAGCCGCCCGCCAGTCAGGAGCCGCCAGCCAGGAGCCGCCCGCCAGCCAGGAGCCGCCAGTCAGCCAGGAGCCGCCAGAGCCGCCAGTCAGCCAGGAGCCGCCAGAGCCGTCAGTCAGCCAGGAGCCGCCAGAGCCGCCAGTCAGCCAGGAGCCGCCAGAGCCGTCAGTCAGCCAGGAGCCGCCAGAATTGCCTGTCACGCCGGTGATGCCAGAATCACCCTTCACTCCGGAGCTGCCGGAGTCTCCCATCCGTCCGGTGCTGCCGGAATCTCCCGTCCATTCGGGACCCGTGGCTAGGGTCCCCAGTCCGAGGCCGGCGGCGAGGATCGCAGCTCTTAAGAGTCCACGAAGGCGAATAAAGAGGCGGAGAAAAATTATGGTGAAGTGGGGTCCACGTCCTGCGCCAGAGCCGCCACCGTTGACAGACGCCCACCCAAACCCTCCCCTATAGGTTCAGGTTTTGCGACCGGAATCTGCACCTTTGGGTGGGGGGGGGGGGGTGGTACTGTCACGTTTTGACCGTAGTTCCTTTGTTTTGCCTTTGTTTTAGTTTGGTCAGGGCATGAGTTGGGGTGGGCAGTCTGTTTGTTTTTCTATGTTGGTTTTTGAGTTTGGCTTAGTATGGTTCTCAATCAGAGGCAGGTGTCGTTAGTTGTCTCTGATTGAGAATCATACTTGGGTGGCCTTTTTCCACCTGAGTTTTGTGGGTGTTTGTTTTCAGTCTTTGTGTGTCTGCACCAGACAGAACTGTTTCGGTTGTTTCTTTGTTGTTTTGTTATTCATTGTTCAGTTTTGATTATCATAAAAAATCATGAACACTTACCACGCTGCACCTTGGACCTCACCTTCTTCCACTGACGACAGCCGTTACAGGTAGACACCTTAATAATGCTTAACATATGACTTATTTGTTGATAAATACAAATTATCTAGTGCTTGCAAAGTACAAATATTGTTTGGTATTGTGACCAATGGGATTAAATTGTTTAAATTAGGCTAGCACTAGTCTAGGATTAGGGTTATCATAAGTGATTATGAGTGGCTGTAACTGGAATACGATTAGTCACTAATGTCGTACAGTGTACATATTCACGTCTGTGAGCACATTAGCACTTCAATATGCTTGTTCCCATTCACATCATATTCTGACCTACTCAATGCTAATCCTGTATTCCTACTCAGTACCTGAGAGCATGGAGAGAAGCAGGTGTGCTTTTATCTCCATTGTGTGTGTGTTTTGTTGGGCTATCAGTGAGACCCGGGCTAATGATGATTGAATTGAAAAATGCATCCAGACAGGCCTGTGTCTCAGAGGGCCCTGTTTACTGCAAATTACTATGTGAACAGGGGAACACACAAACACGTGTGTGCAGGCACACACATAAACACACAAGATGAACACAAGCGTGCACAAACACACATGCACACACACATACACTCTAGCACACATGCACGCATGCACACAAACACACACACACACCCTCATTAGCTTTGTGTAATGAACATAAAACTAATACAATAAACCTGAATAGATAAACAGACTAAATAAAGAAATCAGGCCTGCTATCTGGGACAATGCTAATAATTACATGTTAATTAAACATACAGTATCTTATTGTGGAGCTCATAACATTTGCATGTTTAAAATAAAATGAGCAATATCGCATTTTTATGTATGTAAACTTAGCAAAAAAAGAAATGTCCTTTTCTCAGTGTCTTTCTAAGATAATAAGTAAAAATCCAAATAACTCCAAAGATCTTCATTGTAAAGGGTTTGAACACTTTCCCAATTAATGAGCATGCACCTGTGGAACGGTCGTTAAGACACTAACAACTTACAGACGGTAGGCAATTAAGGTCACAGTTATGAAAACTTAGGACACTAAAGAGGCCTTTCTACTGACTGAAAAACACCAAAAGAAAGATGCCCAGGGTCCCTGCTCATCTGCGTGAACATATCTTAGGCAAGCTGCAAGGAGGCATGAGGACTGCAGGTGTGGCCAGAGCAATAAATTGAAATGTCCGTACTGTGAGACGCCTAAGACAGCGCTACAGAGAGACAGGACGGACATATGATCGTCCTCGCGGTGGCCGACCACCTGTAACAACACCTGCACAGGATCTGTACAACTGAACATCACACCTGTGGGACAGGTAAAGGATGGCAACAATGAATTCGGAGGGCAGAAATTATTAGCATTCGACCTCTCACTAAAGGCATCAGTCATAAAAAAGTTATACTTAAATCCAAACTGGTTGTCTAGTAAATTGGTACGAATGTCTCATCCTATGTTCAAGAAGGGCATTTTTCTCTTTATTCAGATTATACCTGCTCACTTTCGGTTGTTTGAAAAGGAAATAATCTCCAAAATATCTTAATTGTTTAAACAAGTTGGTTGCAATTTCAGTTTAATCCACCTGAAAAGACAGAACAAATAATACAACAAATATTGTGGTTAAATTTACATATACTAATTGATTAAAAAAATATATTTTTCAAAGAAATTTAAAAAAAAAAGTTTAGTGAATGATATCATAAATTGGACTGGTGGGGTTATGTCACACATGCAGCTAACACAGACATATGGAAATTTCTGCTCTACCCAAATTTACAACCAATTAATTGCAGCATTACCACAACAATTGAAGAGGCAAGTAGAAGGGGAAAAAGTAAGGAACTTGTATGTCGGCCCTGTATTAGAACATAATAATTTAGAACATAAATGGTTAAAGAAAAGTGTGATAAAAAAAAACATACCAATTTCATTTAAGGACCAAAAAACTGACAGCTGTGCAAAATAGTTGAAGAGATTTTCGATGTACCCATTCCATGGCACATTGTTTATGAATTGATACGCAAAACAACGCCGGATTCAAAACTTCTAATTTTTCAATATAAATTACTATACAAAATTCTTGCAACTAATAGAATGTTATATATATGGGGGATACAATCTTCCCAGCTCTGCAGATTCTGCTGTGAGGAGGCAGAGTCATTAGATCATTTATTTTGGTATTGTCCACATGTAGCTCGTTTTTTGGTCACAGGTCCAGGAATGGCTGAAGAATTGCAACATTTGACTAGAACTAACACTGCAGATAGTAATACTGGGTGATTTGAAAAGCCAGTCAATCAATCAATAATATAATAATTATTTTAGCAAAATGTTTCATTTTTAATTTACAATCTGTAGAAGCTATGAGAATAGAAAGGTTCAATTATTTTGTGAAGCATCACAGCACAGTTGAAAAATATATGGCAAATCGAAATCCGAAATGGCTGATGTTGAGAGACAGATGGGAGGGGTTGAGTGGAGCTGAAGGGTGGGACTAATAACAAGATAAACAATGTAAAACATACGGGATCTATAAAATGTATATAGGTTCAGAACTTTTGTGAAATAGCATAGTTACAAATAGAAATCAAACTGGATGGACATCAGAACTAGAGGAAGGACTAAGAACAAACAAGAGAGAACTATTGTAAAGTAGACTGCGTCTGTAAAATGTGTATGATGAATAAATTGAAGGTAAAAGCCAAGGTGTTTATTAGTTTACTCCAATTGGGGGATCGGTGGTAGGGTTTGCGGGGAATAATAATAAAGGTATATTCTTTAAAAAAGTATGTATGTCTATATAGGTATGTGTATGTGTATGTAAATACAGTGGGGCAAAAAAGTATTTAGTCAGCCACCAATTGTGCAAGTTCTCCCACTTAAAAAGATGAGAGTCGTCCTGGTCCCTTTGCAGAAAAACAGCCCCAAAGCATGATGTTTCCACCCCCATGCTTCACAGTAGGTATGGTGTTCTTTGAATGCAACTCAGCATTCTTTGTTCTCCAAACACGACGAGTTGAGTTTTTACCAAAAAGTTATATTTTGGTTTCATCTGACCATATGACATTCTCCCAATTTTCTTCTGGATCATCCAAATGCTCTATAGCAAACTTCAGACGGGCCTGGACATGTACTGGCTTAAGAAGGGGGACACGTCTGGCACTGCAGGATTTGAGTCCCTGGCGGCGTAGTGTATTAGTGATGGTAGGCTTTGTTTCTTTGGTCCCAGGTCATTCACTAGGTCCCCCCGTGTGGTTCTGGTATATTTGCTCACCGTTCTTGTGATCATTTTGACCCCACGGTGTGAGATCTTGCTTGGAGCCCCAGATCGAGGGAGATTATCCGTGGTCTTGTATGTCTTTCATGTCCTAATAATTGCTCCCACAGTTGATTTCTTCAAACCAAGCTGCTTACCTATTGCAGATTCAGTCTTGCAGATTCAGATTCAGTGTTACGCTGAGGCCTGTAATCTGGAGCGGGATCAATTCGGAGGTGGAGGGTCCGTCATGGTCTGAGGTGGTGTGTCCAGATATTTCCAGGAACTTGCAGGTGCCTTGGTGGAAGAGTGGGATAACTTCTCACATCAAGAACTGGCAAATCTGTTGCAGTCCATGAGGAGGAGATGCAATGCAGTACTTAATGCAGCTGGTGGCCACACCAGAAACTGACTTACTCCCCCCCCCACCCCTTTGTTCAGGGACACATTATTCAATTTCTGTTAGTCACATGTCTTTGGAACTTGTTTGGTGTATGTCTCAGTTGTTGAATCATGTTATGTTCATACAAATATTTACACGTTAACTTTGCTGAAAATAAATGTAGTTGACAGTGAGAGGACGTTTATTTTTTTTGCTGAGTTTATATAATGACAAGCCTTGAGGTAAACAGAGTTTGCTTCTCAAATGGTACCCTATTTGCTGGCGCACTTCTTTTGACCAGGGTCCAAAGTGCTCTGGTCAAAAGAAGTGTACTATATAGAAAATATGGGTGGTGGGTAGCCTAGCGGTTAGAGCGTTGGGCTAGTAACTGAAAGGTTGCCGGATCGAATCCCCGAGCTGACAAGGTAAACATATGTTCTTCTGAACAAGGCAGTTAACCCACTTTCCCCGATGAGGCTGTATTTGTAAATAAGAATTTGTTCTTAACTGACTTGCCTACTTTGATAAATATATAAAAATTGGCTGCCATTTCAGATGTACCCAGGAGACTTGGAGTGTGAAGGGTACTAATCTATGTAAGTGAAAAAACTATTAAGCATGTGTGCACAGATACTGTACTTGCACACACACCATCTGCATACACAGTTACATAAACCATGTGTACAACTGCGTAGGAGTTGTTTTAATGGGTTATAATAACAGCTCTTTGTGGAACAGCTGACCCATCATCAGCATCTCCCTTCTTCAATACACCACTGGTTAAATACATTAATGTCTATCAGGCTGTGAGGAAGAAAGAGACTGAGAGAGAGCAACAGAGAAGGAGTGGCAGGGAGGACTGGGAAAGATGGAGAAATGGAGGGTGCTGATGTGGCAAGACAGGAATGGAGGGAAAGAGAGAGATAGTAGGGGGAGAGGGAGAAGAGGATATGGAGAGCAGGAGAAAGGGGAAAGAGGCTGACAGACTAGCCTTCAGAATGAGAGATGAGGGCCAGCCCTGGCCTGTCAGAGACGATTTCAACTCAAATCTGTCACTTGCTGCTCCTCACAGACCAGAGCTATACACAGAGCGAGGGAGAAGGCTATGAAAGAGTTGCATGTTAATGTACAGCTTCAGTCAGTCCATCATTGAGTGTCCAGGTAATTTGCTTCAATGGAATTTGAATTGATCTGCTATTGAATTTAATTGACACTTATGCTACATGTCATAGACCAATACATCTAACATATGGGTCCTAGGCTACAATGACACACCCCTGGTGGATAGGGCAGTGGTACTTTCTCCAGTGCTGTACACCAATAGAAAAACACTGCATGAGTATGGAGAGGCAGAATCACATTGACAGGTTGGTTGGGCTCAGCGTTCCTCTCTATATTACTTTAACACAGACCTCTTCGTCCTCAGATTGAAGTTTACCTCCTGTGGGAGTGCTACAGACACTGTAACAAATTTAAAAAGCAGCCAAATCTTCTCTCTTCGCCTTAAAACTCAATTTCCCCCCTTGCAGCGTGTTGGTGGGAATCTGATAGCTGCCAGAAACTGTGGAAAGCTAATGCATATCAACTGAGGGGTCACCTCCAGTCTCCCTAGTGTCACAAACACTGGGCTATACACACAAACCTAGAATATGAGGTCTGTTGGAGAGGGCAGGGGTTTAGGAGAGGAGAGGAGAATACAGGGAAGTGGAGGAGAGGAAAGATACAGCTGTTTACTGTGGATCCTGTATCAGAACAACACAAGAGACTCCTCACCACCTGTCTGTTGGTTTTAATAGGGCTCAGGTGTGTCTGCTCTCTTAATATTACAACCAGGATGTTAACATTCAGATTAGAGGCCAGTGTATTAAACAGGTCAGGTCGCTATTAATCATTCTAGAATGAGTTGCTTGCTGAGTACATGCTGCTGTTCTATTCTACTCTATTCTAGAATTGTCTATTCTTTTCTTTTGGAGAAACTCCTGGATTAGCGTGTCTTTAGGGTTGTTATTTTGGTTCTGATATTGTGGAAAGTCATCCGACAGTCAGAGTACCTCCGAAGTGGCTGCAAGCCATAGAGAGCATGAGCAGGGTTAGAGGTGACAGCAGCAGAGGTAGAAATACACACTGACACAGAGGATGAGAGATGCCATTCATAAAGCTTATACCCCTGGCTCAAAGAGAGAGAAAGATACAGATATGTATATATATATATATATATATATATATATACACATATCTGTATCTCTTGATAGATGCATAGAAAAGGGATATCAGGCAAATCATCCTCTGCCAAGTTGAGTAAAATCTGAAACATTGTTTTCTTCAACTGGATTATTACAGTAACACAGAGGTTAAACATTATATTGTCTCACTGGAGAAGGATATATAAAATATACGGCTGTATATTAGACTTGCCAGTGAGAATGATTTATCTTTGAAGTTATTAAAAGAACATAACTGCCCTGCCAAAACCCCTCCTCAAGTCAGTAAGACATGTCCATGTGCTTTTTATTTCATTCCAATCCCAGTAATGTTAGGTTAGTGACATTGATTTTATTCTGTTATTTCACTTTATCATCTAATTAAATGTTAAATCAATTTTTCTAGGTTACTGTGGGTCTTTGGCATTGAAGGTGTCGTCTATGGCAAACTTGCTGAGTTGGAAATAATAGGCTTTTTTTCCCAGAGAGAGAGGGAGAGCTTACTGTGCACTATTTTTCTGCTCTCAGATCCGTAGATATCAAAAGTAATTATTGTATTGACTTTGTGAAGCCGATAAGAGTGGAAGGCGAAGTGCACTCAGAGTGAGGGAAACAGAGTGATCTGATGGAAGCTGTCAACTCTCACGCCCATGTTTCAAATGCAAATTCACTGGATCGGAGCTCAGACTGAACGTTGTTGGAGATTCAAACGTTATCTCGTGCCGGTGTGCCGACTGCACAGCGGTATGTATTCTCAGACGGATACTCAAAGACCGTAGGAAAATTCATAAAACCATTTGCACCGGGATCAAGAAAGACTCATTTGGACATCTGAGACAACTAAATGTTCTATATGCAATTTTTCTTTCTCTTGTTTCCATGATCAATTATGGAAGAGAGATTAGGGTGGACAAAGAATATGTTCTCTGTCCACCCTAGTCTCGAAGAAAACTAGCATTTATATTTGATACTTGGGGATTGAATTGAATGGAAGTATGTGTCATCTGTTATAGTGGATATTTTCCGGTCTAATAAAGGAGAAGGGGGGTGCAACGAAGTTAACCGCACATTTCACTCTGTTTCTATAATCATGTTGTCTCACAACACACATAAAAGCAGTACATTGTACCCTTACGTAAAAAAAAACACTTGAAATTCACGTGATCTCGTGTGATCTCATGTGATCACGTGATTTAATGTGATAGCATGTGACAACATGTGAAGCAACAGGTGACAACATAAAACCAGTGATGGAAAAAAGTGCCCATTTGTCATACTTGAGTAAAAGTAAAGATAGCTTAAATAGAAAATTACTCAAGTAAAAGTGAAAGTCCCCCTGTAAAATACTACTTGAGTTTTAAATAAACTTAAGTATAAAAGGTCAATGTAATTGCTAAAATATAAAAATGTCATATTTCTTATACTAAGCAAACCAGAAGGCACAATTTTCAATTTTTTCTTATTCATGGATAGCTAGGGGCAAACTCCAACACTCAGATATAATTTACTAATAAAGCACTTGTGTTTAGTGAGTCCACCAGATCAGAGGCAGTAGAGATGACCAGGGATGTTCTCTTGATAAATGTGTGAATTGGGCCATACTGTATCCCTGTCCTTCTAAGCATTCAAAATGTAATGAGTACTTTTGGGTGTCAGGGAAAATGTATGGAGTAGAAAGTACATACTTTTGGGGGGGAATGTAGTGAAGTAAAAGCAAAAGTAAAATATAGTACAGTACAGATACTCCAAAAATTACTTAAGTAATCCTTTCATGTATTTTTACTTAAGTACTTTAAACCACTGCATAAAACTACACATGACAACATGTGAGTACATGTGAGAACGTGATCTCATGTGAAATGAATGTGAAATAAATGTGAAATGAATGTGAAATAAATGTGTCAACAGGGGGATGCAAAATCTCAGCTAACGATAACATGAACAACATGACAACATGTGACCACATGTGGAAACACGATCTTGTGTGAAATAAATGTTTCCACGTGTGATACCGTGACACTACACGTGACAACATTTGAGCACGTGAAGCACCCAGGAGTCCAATGTTAGTTAGAACATTTTACTTTGAAAGGCATAACTGACTTTAATTCAATTTCAACAGTCATGGTCTCCTGCAGTTTTTGTCCAGTTCCCGGTTTGTTCCAGGGATGATTTTAGGACATTGTGTCACATTACACTGGAAGTTTACAGCTAAATTCAGGTGTTAATGGATAGCATGCTGATTATTTGGAACTCAACATCACTTGTTATTTAAACTCACAACATTTTGGTTGCTAGCTATCTATAAGTTCCTGCTGCGCCACCAGGTCTGTGGTCATAATGAAGATTGGCAGGAATACATTTCTGGGCTTTGTCTAAAGTTGCAGTAAATAATAAAGTAAATATATACATTTTTTATTTATTTCACCTTTATTTAACCAGGTAGGCAAGTTGAGAACAAGTTCTCATTTACAATTGCGACCTGGCCAGGATAAAGCAAAGCAGTTCGACACATACAACGACGCAGAGTTACACATGGAGTAAAACAAACATGCAGTCAATAATACAGTATAAACAAGTCTATATACGATGTGAGCAAATGAGGTGAGATAAGGGAGGTTAAGGCAAAAAAGGCCATGGTGGCAAAGTAAATACAATATAGCTGTTACGGTTTCCTATAGGTGAAAGAGAGTCGGACCAAAATGCGGCGTGGCTATTGAGATTCATGTTTAATGAAAAAAAACACTAAACAAACAATACAAAACAATAAACGTAACGAAAACCGAAACAGCCTAATACTGGTGCAAACTAGTACATGACAGACATAAGGACAGGAAAAGGAACAAAAGGACAATCACCCACGAAACACTCAAAGAATATGGCTGCCTAAATATGGTTCCCAATCAGAGACAACGATAAACACCTGCCTCTGATTGAGAACCACTTCAGACAGCCATAGATTCACAGAGAACATCCCACTAAACTACCATCCCAATAAATGTGAAAGAACCCCAAGACAAAACACACCACATACAAAAACCCATGTCACACCCTGGCCTGACAAAATAGATAAAGAAAACACAAAATAAGACCAGGGCGTGACAATAGCAAGTAAAACACTGGAATGGTAGATTTGCAATGGAATGTGCAAAGTAGAAATAAAAATAATGGGGTGCAAAGGAGCAAAATAAATAAATAAATTAAATACAGTAGGGAAAGAGGTAGTTGTTTGGGCTAAAATATAGGTGGGCTATGTACAGGTGCAGTAATCTGTGAGCTGCTCTGACAGTTGGTGCTTAAAGCTAGTGAGGGAGATGTGTTTCCAGTTTCAGAGATTTTTGTATTTCGTTCCAGTCATTGGCAGCAGAGAACTGGAAGGAGAGGTGGCCAAAGAAAGAATTGGTTTTGGGGGTGACTAGAGAGATACCTGCTGGAGCGTGTGCTACAGGTGGGAGATGCTATGGTGACCAGCGAGCTGAGATAAGGGGGGGACATTACCTAGCAGGGTCTTGTAGATGACAGAGCCAGTGGGTTTGGCGACGAGTATGAAGCAAAGGCCAGCGAACGAGAGCGTACAGGTCGCAATGGTGGGTAGTATATGGGGCTTTGGTGACAAAACGGATTGCACTGTGATAGACTGCATCCAATTTGTTGAGTAGGGTATTGGAGGCTATTTTGTAAATGACATCGCCAAAGTCGAGGATTGGTAGGATGGTCAGTTTTACAAGGGTATGTTTGGCAGCATGAGTGAAGGATGCTTTGTTGCGAAATAGGAAGCCAATTCTAGATTTAACTTTGGATTGGAGATATTTGATATGGGTCTGGAAGGAGAGTTTACAGTCTAACCAGACACCTAAGTATTTGTAGTTGTCCACGTATTCTAAGTCAGAGCCGTCCAGAGTAGTGATGTTGGACAGGCGGGCCAGGTGCGGGTAGCGATCGGTTGAAGAGCATGCATTTAGTTTTACTTGTATTTAAGAGCAATTGGAGGACACGGAAGGAGAGTTGTATGGCATTGAAGCTTGCCTGGAGGGTTGTTAACACAGTGTCCAAAGAAGGGCCAGAAGTATACAGAATGGTGTCGTCTGCGTAGAGGTGGATCAGAGACTCACCAGCAGCAAGAGCGACCTCATTGATGTATACAGAGAAGAGAGTCGGTCCAAGAATTGAACACTGTGGCACCCCCATAGAGACTGCCAGAGGTCCGGACAGCAGACCCTCCGATTTGACACACTGAACTCTATCAGAGAAGTAGTTGGTGAACCAGGCGAGGAAATCATTTGAGAAACAAAGGCTGTCGAATCTGCCGATGAGGATGTGGTGATTGACAGAGTCGAAAGCCTTGGCCAGATCAATGAATACGTTTAGCCTTGCTCTGAAACCAGATATAGCAATCTTATACTTGTGACCCATGGTAGGATAGATATAGGTCTGCTTCCTGGCCTTAAATGGCCCAGCTGATTTGTATATATAACAACTTGAAGGTGTTATTTCTATAAAATGACAGGCAACTTCGGTAATCTGTAGCAACTCATAACCTCTTGGGAGCTGATAAACTGAAATGTCCTCCCACAGTGCAGCTACACCACCAGATCCATGAGCATGACACCTACTACCCTACCCACATTCAAAGTCACTTAAATATGTTGTCTTGCCCATTCACCCTTCGAATGGCACACATACACTATCCATGTCTCAATTGTCTCAAGGTCAAAATCTTTGTTTAACTTGTCTCCTCCCCTTCATCTAAACTGATTGAAGTGGATTTAACTGGTGACATCAATAAGGGATCATAGCTTTCATCTGGTCAATCAATGTCACAGAAAGTGCAGGTGTTCCTAATGTTTTGTACACTTACTGTATATTAACACACACACACACACAAAACAAAAGTATGGTTTGGATATTGTTACCTGGAGTACAAACAGGTCCAGGGTAAACTTCACAGGTACACATATGAACTCACATGGTACAGTTTTGTATTTTGTAGGTGTAATGGGACAATTTTCTGCACAATATTTTAAATATAAGGTTGGATCATCAATGCGCTTTGTTAGGTGGGGTCAATGTACTGGTGGGGCTCATTAGCATATTTTTGAGCGTTGCCAAATATATTTGTATTTCTTCCAACCGTCAGTGAAAGTGTTGTAGCAGTTTAAGTGTTTGATGATTATGCCAACATACAGTGCCTTGCGAAAGTATTCGGCCCCCTTGAACTTTGCGACCTTTTGCCACATTTCAGGCTTCAAACATAAAGATATAAAACTGTATTTTTCGTGAAGAATCAACAACAAGTGGGACACAATCATGAAGTGGAACAACATTTATTGGATATTTCAAACTTTAACAAATCAAAAACTGAAAAATTGGGCGTGCACAATTATTATAATTATAATTATTAGAAGCTTCTGACTAATTGACATAATTTGAGTCAATTGGAGGTTTACCTGTGGATGAATTTCAAGGCCTACCTTCAAACTCAGTGCCTCTTTGCTTGACAACATGGACAAATCAAAAGAAATCAGCCATGACCTCCTTTGGAGCAATTTCCAAACACTTGAAGGTACCACCTTCATCTGTACAAACACTCGTATGCAAGTATAAACACCATGGGACCACGCAGCCGTCATACCGCTCAGGAAGGAGATGCGTTCTGTCTCCTACAAATGATCATACTTTGTTGCGAGAAGTACAAATCCCAGAACAACAGCAAAGGACCTTGTGAAGATGCTGGAGGAAACAAATACACAAGTATCTATATCCATAGTAAAACAAGTCCCGTATTGGCATAACCTGAAAGACCTCTCAGCAAGGAAGAAGCCTCTGCTCCAAAACCGTCATAAAAAAGCCAAACTACGGTTTGCAACTGCACATGGGGACAAAGATCGTAATTTTGGAGAAATGTCCTCTGGTCTGATAAAACAACAATAAAACTGTTTGGCCATAACGACCATCGTTATGTTTGGAGGAAAAAGGTGGAGGGCTTGCAAGCCGAAGAACCGTGAAGCACGAGGGTGGCAGAATCATGTTGTGGGGATGCTTTGCTGCAGGAGGGACTGGTGCACTTCACAAAATAGATGGCATCACGAGGAAAGAAAATTATGTGGATATATTGAAGCAACATCTCAAGACATCAGTCAGGAAGTTAAAGCTTGTTCGCAATTGAGTCTTCCAAATGGACAATGACCACAAGTATACTTCCAAAGTTGTGGCAAAATGGCTTAAGGACAACAAAGTCAAGGTATTGGGGTGGCCATCACAAAGCCCTGACCTCAATCCTATAGAAAAAGTGTGTGTGAGCAAGGAGGCCTACAAACCTGATTCAGTTACACCAGCCCTGTCCGGAGGAATGGGCCAAAATTCACCCAACTTATTGTGGGAAGCTTGTGGAAGGCTTTGACCCAAGTTAAACAATTTAAAGGCAATGCTACCAAATACTAATTGAGTGTATGTAAACTTCTGACCCACTGGGAATGTGATGAAAGAAATGAAAGCTGAAATAAATCATTCTCTCTACTATTATTCTGACATTTCACATTCTTAAAGTAAAGTGGTGATCCTAACTGACATAAGACAGGTAATATTTACTTTAAATGTCAGGAATTGTGAAAAACTGAGTTTAAATGTATTTGACTAAGCAAGGAATGTAAACTTCCGACTTCAACTGTGTCTCTGCACTTAGCAAGAGTGCCATCCCCACTACTATTTTCTCAAATGTTTTATTTAATTAACTTATTTCAGCAATTTGAGGGTTTTCTGTAGAGTTGTCTAATGTTGGTGGGGCATATTATTCTGCTTTAATGTTACTCCTGAATCACTATGATAAATCTAAATCATTTTTATTTAGTGCATGTTTTAAAAAAGCTGAGATTTACTTTGAAGTCCAAAGTGTGGGAATACAGGTGAAATCAGTTACTGACACATTGTGGTGTAGCAGAAAGATCTGAATGCTGCCAACCAAGAGATTGTGAGTTCAAATCCCTGGTAAGAATAACAATTGCTGTGTAAATAAACAAGCACAAGGTAAGCATAAGTGTCAGATTTTGAATTGAAAATCATTGTGTGTGACATAACGCTTCATTTTTGTTTGCAGGGCATTACTTGTGAAATCTCATGTGAAAGGTTATGTGAAATATCATCACATGTGAAGTGTTCCAAAACACATGATTTCACATGTGTAAATCCACATCATCACATGTGAAGTGTTCCAAAACACATGATTTCACATGTGTGAATCCACATCATCACATGTGGAGGGTTCCAAAAACACGATTTCAAATGTGCAAACCATGTGGAAATTCCACATGTGAAATCATGTGATTTTTCCATCAGGTAACCAATGAGAAAAGAAAGAGAAAAGACTCATCAAAACATGAACTTTGATCGTATTGCGTGTAATTAATGACCTTAATGACCCCGGTTTGCTCTTTGATGATGCCTTCAAACAAAAATCAAAGGTGTATGGTTTTTAGTTGCTTAGTGTGTGTGTGCGTACGTACGTGTGTACGTGTGTGTGTGTGTGTGTGTGTGTGTGTGTGTGTGTGTGTGTGTACGTGTGTGTGGTTGCCTGTGTGTTTATTTACAACCAAAGAGGTTTCAAAGTCGCTCTCTGCAGCACCTGAATTAGCAAGCATGTACCTTGGCCCCAATCATAATAACAGCAAGGAAGGCAGGATAATTGCTATCGCTAATTAGCCTCATGTGGAAAGTAGGCGGGGGTTTACAAGCATAGAACCTAACTAGGTTCTAGAATATTAATCAGCATTGTGTTTTGGTGTTAGCCAACCACTGTACTCTTAGAATAATCATATAATAAGGCTTCAGATTTTCAGATAATAAGGCTTCAGATTTCAACCACTCTATTTCTGTAATGATAATTAGTCATTTAATCATATGCCCTCTTTGATTGTGCTTGAAAACTTGAGTTTGATCATTTTAATTCTAAACAGACGTTACTCTGCATCCCTCTCATGTGTGACTTTCCCCTTGGTCTGATCAGGAGCCAAATGGAAAAACACTCCACGTGATGGAATGACGTCTCCATTGACAAAATGATTGTGTAATGTTTCTCAGCGTGTGCGCTCGTTGATGAACAACAATGGTAATAGAATTGGAAATGGTTCAGTGAGCATCGTACGTTGTTACAGTTTAGTCACGTGGAAAATACCAACGAACAAGCACTGTGTAGTGTACATCTGTGTGTTTTATGTGTATGTTTTCTCTGTTGACTGTATCTCAACTGGGTTAGTGGTGTTTCAACTGTGTTTGTTATGCTTCAACTGTGTTTGCTGTGTCTCTCTCTATCAGTGTGGGCGCTATGACATCCCCATCAGGTGAGGTGAATGAGGCAACTGTCTCTACCCCCCAGGCTCTCTTGCTCCCCAGAGTCCCAATTTAAGTTCCCAACCTTGTGTTAATCTACTCAATTAGATAACGAGAGATTAGGCCTTAAAATCAAAGAGGAACCCTGCAGCGTACTGTATGTATATACCTCAAAGGGCATCCATGCTATCAAATGTTTTCACCACCATACTGCTCACTATGCTGTCATCTGCTTTTATCTAGCCGTGTGGTGTGAGGTAGATAGTTATGTATTTATCCAAGCTTACAGACCAGTTAAAAGTAAACAAGGTTTGTGTGTGTGTGATCTGTGATGTGATTCTGGTCAGATTAGATGATCATTTTCATTTTATTCCCCTTATTAAACGGGATAACCCTGGTGCGGTCGGACCACCACACGGGAGAGTGATGAGGTTTGTGGTGCTATCATAACACAGCAGTCAGGTTTTGATATAGCGTAGTTTAGTGGGTTGTGTGTCTCGGCTGATTTGATCATGTGGAGATGTGTGTGCAGGCTGAAAGCCAATAAGTGACCCTAGCATCTTGGGCAGATTAACAGTAGTTTTGTTTTTTGGTGTGTTTTTTTTTTTTTTTTGACAGTCCCAAGATGCTCACTGCAATGGCAGTGTAACGGTTTTCATGCGGTGAAAGAGAGTCGGACCAAAATGCAGCGTGTAGATTGCGATCCATGTTTAATGAACAAAACGTAACACGAATCTAAATACAAACACTACAAAACAAAGAACGTAACGAAAACCGAAACAGCCTATACTAGTGTAAACTAACACAGATACAGGAACAAGGACACTAAGGACAATCACCCACGAAACACAAAGAATATGGCTGCCTAAATATGGTTCCCAATCAGAGACAACGATACACACCTGCCTCTGATTGAGAACCACTTCAGACAGCCTTAGACTTGACTAGAACACCCCACTAAGCTACAAACCCAATACCAACACACCACATACAAAAACCCCATGCCACACCCTGGCCTGACCAAATAAATGAAGATAAATACCTTGACCAGGGCGTGACAGGCAGACACTTACATGCAGAGAGAATCCCCAAAATATTTGAATGCACCCCCATCCAATTCAGTTTACATTTAAATGAATTGTAAATATCCATTTACATTGGAATAATATAATTTATAAATGCATCATTGTTTTTACCTTTATTTTAACAGGTTAGTCTCATTAAAAGAGATTAACAACCTCTTTTACAAGAGAGACCTGTCCAAAATAGAGCACACAAAGTTGAAAACACATTTACAACATAAAGTTATAAATATAACTATTGATCCCTGAAGGAGGAAACAAGATATAACATACTATCGGGAGTCAACGACCAATAACATTCACCTGAAGAAAACAGAAATCACGCCCCAATGGGCCAATGGATGCCGAGCCCGCCCTTGGAGGCCACACCTTCCTGGCTATAGTACGGTAGCTCACATTCATTTTGTTCATTCAGTAACACTCCTTAGCAAGCTCTATCATCCTGTCTGTACAGGGCCAAAATATGTTAGACCTTGTTCCCTCTTTAAGGGAAGAGTAGTTATATTCATAACTGTATGTTCCCTCTCACTCTGTATAATATTTTATTGTATTCTTTATTTTTTTCATTTGCACCAAAGAAAACAAGAGACAGACAACAATACAGACAAAAACAAAAACCAGTGTGCAGGTGTGGTTGGAAGTCCGAGGGCTTATATGAAAATGAAATCACAAAAAAAAACAATACATAAGTATAAAAATAAAGTTTGTTTAAACCGATAACCAAAACCTACTAATTATTCATGCATAAATAAATTGATTAGTAATCATGAGAAATGTGAGTGTGTGGTAGTTAGGCTATATGGAGCAGATTACTGACCCACAGTCTTCATGGAGGAGATTACTGAGTCGTTTGGTTCATCAGGCTGACAAGCAGTCTTCGCTTGAAGTTATTGAGGGATGATGGCCGACAGCAGTCCAAGCACACACAGGTTCCACCGGCTCCAAACGGAGTTACGAAAGCCACCCTTTTCCCTAATACTCATGAGGCCTGAAATTTCAGAGCCCCATAAAGGGAACCGTAACCTGCAGGAACTTGACTATGCACACTTACAGGCTGCCACTATAGCTCAAGTCCATAGACACCACGGTTCCAAGAACACAACTTACCATGCCTGCCTGAAATGACAGAAATCGTACAAGGAACCGCAAGTCCCAAACAACAGAACACTTGTCGTAACTTGGTAAAGTGCACGTGCGCTGAATATCACCGAGCAGAGTCGAACCACGTCAGCCCCAGTCTCAAACGCAGAGGAAACCTACAGTAACATGGAAGCCGTGTACTTACGTGCTGCCCCGGCAACCTAAGGCTCAAACCAACAGGAAACTGTGGTAACCCTAATAATGCGGGCTTTACATGCTGCTGCACCCTAAGGCAGCCTAAGGCTCAAACCCAAAGGGAACTGTGGTAAGTTGGATAAATGCGCAACCTGCGCACTGCCTAACACCCACTCATGGACCCAGTCATAAGAACACTATGAGCCACACTGGTAGCAGTTACATCCAAGCGATAAAACCTCGCAAAGGTATTTGCGATGCCTCAACTCACTGCAGCACAGATATCACCAATCTTCATTCCCTTGAACAATGCCCAAGAATACGCCATACCCCTAGCGGAGGGAGGACGCACACTGCTAGGCAACCCTTGACCTTTGCTGTCATATGCCAGGGAGATAGCCTCCACAAACCAATGAGAAAGATGCTCCTTAAAGTGCCATACACTGCGCTGGATTAGCGAAAGACAAAAAGCTGGTCACAAACGCAGATATCCTTGGTCCTATCCATATACGTGCACAAAGCGCACACCGGAAACAGGCCATGCGACCTCCAATGTTCAATGGAAGCAAATGGAGGAGGTGAGAAAGGGAACGGCTTGAAAGTCAGGGACCTATAAGACATAGGCATAACCTTGGGAGAAAAAGCTGCATTAGAATGTAACATCACTTTTGTGTCACAAGGCACAAAATCATAACACGATAGGGGATCTCCATAGCTGACGCCAAGGCCATGAACAGGGCAGTCTTGTACGAAGGACCTTCAGGTCCACAGTCTCCAATGGTTCAAACGGAGGTTCGCACAGAGTGTCCAGGACCAAAGTCAGGTCCCAGGTTGGTGCCATATGCTCAGACACAGATCTGAGCCGATACATGCCTCGCAATGCAAAATTATTCACCTCCTTGGCACTTTTCCTATTTTGTTGCCTTACAACCTGGAATTAAAATCACTGTTTTGGGTGGTTTGTATCATTTGATTTCAACAACATGCCTACCACTTTGAAGATGCAATTTTTTTTTTTGTGAAACAAACAAGAAATATGACAAGTCAATACTTTGTAGAGTCACCTTTCACAGCAATTACAGCTCTTGGGGTATGTCTCTATTGGCACATCTAGCCTCTAATTTTTGACCATTCTTCAAAGTAAAACTGCTCCAGGTCCTTCAAGTTGGATGAGTTCCGCTGGTGTACAGTAATCTTTACGTCACACCACAGATCCTCAATTGGATTGAGGTCTGGGCTTTGACTAGGCCATTCCAATACATTTAAATGTTTTCCCTTAAACCACTCGAGTGTTGCTTTATCAGTATGCTTAGGGTCATTGTCCTGCTGGAAGGTGAACCTCCGTCCCAGTCTCAAATCTGTGGAAGACTGAAACAGGTTTCCCTCAAGAATTTCCCTGTATTTAGCGCCATCCATCATTCCTTCAATTCTGACCAGTTTCTCAGTCCCTGCCAATGGAAAAACATCCCCACTGCATGTTGCTGCTACCACAATGCTTCTCTGTGGCGATGGTGTTCTCGGAGTGATGAGAGGTGTTGAGTTTGAGCCAGACAGCTTTTTCCATGATGGCCAAAAAGCCCAATTTTAGTCTCATCTGACTAGAGTACCTTCTTCCATATGTTTGTGGAGTCTCCCACAAATGCCTTTTGGTGAACACCAAATGTGTTTGCTTATTTTATTCTTTAAGCAATGGCTTTTATCTGGTCACTCTTCCTTAAAGCCCAGCTCTGTGGAGTGTACGGCTTAAAGTGGTCCTATAGACAGATACTCCAATCTCTGCTGTGGAGCTTTGCAGCTCCTTCAGGGTTATCTTTGGTCTCTTTGTTGCCTTTCTGATTAATGCCCTCCTTGCCTGGTCTGTGTATTTTGGTGGACAGCCCTCTCTTGGCAGGTTTGTTGTGGTGCCATATTCTTTCAATTTTTAATAATGGATTTAAATGGTGCTCTGTGGGATGTTCTACGTTTCTGATATGTTTTATAACCCAACCCTGATCTTTACTTCTCCACAACTTTGTCCCTGACCTGTTTGGAGAGCTCCTTGGCCTTCATGGTGCCGCTTACTTGCTTGGTGGTACCCCTTGCTTGGGGCATGTCATGTGACACTTTTGTGACACTTCAGATTGCACACAGGTGGACTTTAATTAACAAATTATGTGACTTCTGAAGGTAATTGGTTGCACCATATCTTATTTAGGGGCTTCATAGCAAAGGGGATCAATACATATGCACGCACCACTTTTCTGTTTTTATTTTTTAGAATTGTTTGAAACAATTCATTTTTTTCATCTCACTCCACTAATTGTGCCTATTATGTATGTCCATTACATGAAATCCAAACAAAAATCTATTTAAATTACAGGTTGTAATGCAACAAAATAGGACAAACGCCAAGGGGGAAGAATAGTTTTGCAAGGCCTTCAATGTGGAATGTGCTCAAAAAGCTCTTGAAGATAATCAAGATGTCCAAGAGCTCTGAAAAGGAGAAACTCCTTTAACCTGACACCAACCCTCAAACGTGTGCCACTTGTGTATACATATGCAACCCTCTGGTAAAGGACGCATGTGGAGACTGTATAGTCCTAATCACATTTCAGGCTAAGTTACACAAGTAAAATGGGAGCTGTCTCAATATGGCCTGATAAATAAAAACATACCAATGATTTAATCTCTGATTAGCTAAGGAAGACCAGCCCACTCTCATATAGCGGGTACAGTAATGTGTGAGGAAATCTTTGGACTTAGTAACGAACATCAGCGCCCCAATGGTACACAGTGTCCAGCATAAGTAATGATTTCACAGGGGCATACGTGAACAATATACCTCAATAATGAATTACAGGAACAAAAGTACCGGAAACAAGCCTAATTCTGACTTCAAAAGAAAACGTTACTTATGTCAAAAATAAAAACCACAAATGAGCCTATGCTTTTTCACAAGACCTTTGAGGTGGGATTTAAAGGTGAGATACACATCTATCAAGAAACCCAAGTACTTTTAAGTTGCTTGTCCACCATAGTGAATATACATGGAAGAGTCAGGTTTCATCTTCACTTTCTTGAAAACCATCAACTTTGCCTTTTCAGCGTTTAAAAGCAACTTCATCTGTCAGATGAGTCTAGACAGTAGTAAAGGCAGACTTCATATCTTCAAATGACTTATTCAGTGTGGCTGCGCAAAAATAAAATAACTGTTTTGAATCATTTCTACCAACATTATTGCGGTCCAAGAGCAAACCAAATCAAATGTCATTTGTCACATACACATGGTTAGCAGATGTTAATGCGAGTGTAGCGAAATGCTTGTGCTTCTGGTTCCGATTGTTCAGTAATATCTAACAAGTAATCTAACAGTTCCCCAACAACTACCAAATACACACAAATCTAAAAAGGGGTGAATGAGAATATGTACATATAAGTATATGGATGAGCAATGGCTGAGAGGCTAATGCAAGGTGCAATAGATGGTCAAAAAAAATACAGTATGTATATATGATATGAGTAATGTAAACATTATTAAAGTGGCATGATTTAAAGTGGCATTGTTTAAAGTGACTAGTGATCCATGTTAGTAGCCAGTGATTAGGTCCCCGTAAAGTCAGCAGCCTCTGAGTTAGTGATTGCTGTTCAGCAGTCTGATGGCCTTGAGATTGAAGAACAGCTTCTGTCTCTCGCTCAAAGCATTGATGCACCTGTACTGACCTCGCCTTCTGGATGGTAATGGTGTGAACAGGCAGTGGCTCGGGTGGTTGTTGTCTTTGATCTTTTTGCCTTCCTGTGACATCGGGTGCTATAGGTGTCATGGAGGGCAGGTAGTTTGCACCCGGTGATGCGTGTGCAGACCACACCACCTTCAAGAGAGCTTTACAGGTGAGGGCAGAGCAGTTGTCGTTCCAGGCTGTGATACAGCCCGACAGGATACTCTCCGTTGTGGATCTGTAAAAGTTAGTCAGGGTTTTGCATGATAAGCCACATTTCTTCAGCCTCCTGAGTTTGAAGAGGTGCTGTTGCGCCTTTTTCATCACACTGTCTTTGTGGGTGGACCATTTCAGTTTGACGTGTACGCCGAGGAACTTAAAACTTTCCACTTTCTCCACTACTGTCCCTTCGATGTGGATAGCGGGGTGCTGCCTTAGCTGTTTCTTGAAGTCCAAGATCATCTCCTTTGTTTTGTTGACTTTGAGTGAGAGGTTGTTTTCCTGACACCCATCCCTTAAGCGGGATAATTGTCATCAGCAACCGCTGAATAGCATAGCGCCTCAGTCAAATAATATTACAAAAAAATATTCATATTCATGAAATCACAAGTGCAATATTGCAAAACACAGCTTAGCCTTTTGTTAATCCACCTGTCGTCTCAGAGTTTGAAATTATGCTTTACAGCGAAAGCAATCCAAGCGTTTGTGTAACGATCGCATGACAAAACATTAAGTACACTTAGCATCAGGTAGCTTGGTCACGAAAATCAGAAAAGCAATCAAATTAATCGTTTACCTTTGATGATCTTCAGATGTTTTCACTCACGAGACTCCTAGTTACACAACAAATGTTCCTTTTGTTCCATAAAGATTATTTTTATATCCAAAATACCTCTGTTTGGCGCATTTGTTCAGAAATCCACAGGAAAGAGTGGTCATGACAACGCAGACAAATTCCAAATAATATCCGTAATGTCCACAGAAACATGTCAAACGTTTTTTATAATCAATCCTCAGGTTGTTTTTAAAATATATAATCGATAATATATCAACCGCAAATGTCTTTCACAGTAGGAGAGGGAAAAACAATAGCTGTCCAAAATCTGTTGCACGAGCAAAACTCATGTGACCACTTGACGCGATGTTATCGTTCTGGCTCATTTTTCAAAATAAAAGCCTGAAACTCTGTCTGAAGACTGTTGACACCTTGAGGAAGCGATAGGAAAGGGAATCTGGTTGATATCCCTTTAAATGGAGCAATTGGAGGCTATGAAACATGGAGTTTTCAAAATAGAAGCCACTTCCGAGTTTGATTTTTCTCATGGTTTTGCCTGCAATATCAGTTCTGTTATACTCACAAACAATATTTTGACAGTTGTGGAAACTTTAGTGTTTTCTATCCTAATCTGTCAATTATATGCATATTCTAGCATCTGGTACTGAGAAATAGGCCGTTTACTTTGGGAACGTTATTTTTCCAAACATAAAAATAGTGCCCCCTAGCTTCAAGAGTTAAACTATAAGACTGCTTGATCAGATAATCCTGCATTGACAAGTTTTTGACATATGATGTCATGATCAACTGTGTCAACTGCCTTTGGCAGCTCAATGAACAGGGAGACACCCGTCTGTTTCTTGTCGACGGCATCATTTATATCATGAGCAACTTTTGTTGCTGCATAGGAGTGCCATGCTATTTTCTGAAACTTCGTTGAAACTTAGTTTTTAATTAAGTGTCAATTTAAAAAAATATATATTTCAATGAGCTTAGTTCAACTGTAGTAACTCAAAATATATGCTTGTTTTCCTCCACTGTTTGTAAAGAATTTAAATGTAAATAAACACTGTACAGACAAAAAAATAAGTAAAACTATCATTTTAATATCATGCATAGTCATGCCTTGCATCCTTAGCTCCATCTATGAATATGAGAGTAGTTACAATTCTACAGGCCCATCCCTGAGCTTTTTACCAAAACAGAGGTGGGGTGATGGCTTTGTTATTGTTTCAATTAAGGATTCTAGCTTTAAGTATCGGTACTTTACGTGAGTGTTATTATTTTTGACAACTTTTACTCTCGTACATTTTACCTGACAACCAAAACTCCTCATAACATTTCCAATGCTCATGCATTCCTCCGATTTTTCACTTAAAATGTATGCCAAGCAAAAACCATTGATTTCAAAGTTTAACAAACCATATAGCTCCGTGCACAAGGACTATTTTTAACAATTTACACTGAACATTTTACCAACACATTTACTCGAACAACTGTGCAGATGCAAAGTTTGGTAACAGAATTTAAATAAATGTTTCCACTTTTTCCAAAAAGCACAGCATAGTACAGCACAGTTCAGTAGAGTACTATACTCTACTTTTCTATGCTGTGCTGTACTGTACTGAACTATTCTCTACTCTTCCTTGCCCTACTGTACTGTGCTGTCCGAACTTGTGAACCCAACTGTGGTTGTGACTATTATAATTTCACATAGATTTTTATTCTGGAAATTCAATGAAAAACTAATTGATAGGTCTACCTTTACTTGTTACTTCTGTGAACTTTCCTCATGGGGGAGAGAAATACAAAATATATGTGTTTTTAGTAATGGAATTTCAAGGTACAATGCAATGTTTCTTAAACTTAAAGAAAGCAGAACATTTCTCCAAAACTAAATATAAGTGCTAATATTAGTTGGCAGGGGTCTTTACTTCAACATTGTGTTTTGATGTATTTCTAATACCTTTTTAAGACTTGTTCTGTTTGACCAGAAATCAAAGCCTTTGCTTATTTCTAATTCTTAGGATGTGTAACAGCGTTCTTTGTTTGTCGCAAGAAAGTCGGACCGAAATGCAGCGTGTTGGTTACTCATGTCTTTAATGAAACAAATGACGATACATGAAATAACTTATAAATACAAAAAACAACAAACGGAACGTGAAAAACCTATACAGCCTGTCTGGTGAACACTAACACAGAGACAGGAACAATCACCCACGAAATACAAAGTGAAACCCAGGCTACCTAAATACGGTTCCCAATCAGAGACAACGAGAATCACCTGACTCTGATTGAGAACCACCTCAGGCAGCCAAACCTATGCAACACCCCTACTCAGCCGCAATCCCAATAACTAAAAAACCCCACTATGAAATACAACAACATAAACCCATGTCACACCCTAGCCTGGCCAACTAATTAACGAAAACACAAAATACTAAGACCAAGGCGTGACAGGATGGAAAATATTTGAAAAATATAAATATACCTTACCTCTGAGCTATAATTTGACACCCAATTTGATATGCTCCAGTGAACTTCACATCTCGCTCCGGCTCCACGGTGTCTTAATGTAACCATGATTATTTCCGACACCAGTGCAGCTCAGTGTAAACAAGCGGAACGGGAGGGTTTGTGCCTTCTTGCAAATCTAATGGCTGAATGATAGCCTGCGTCAAAACCTGTGTGGGGAGAAATGAACACCTTTTTACTCATGTCTCGTGAGAAACCACTGATGGTAATAATGAGAGGAAGATCATCATTAGTCTCACATCAGCACCTCTCTGTCTGTTGCACTGAATTGCGTCATAGACATCTGTCAGGGGTAAGTTGTTGTACCATATGCATAACCCTGCAGTTGTATTATTATCACACACCTCATTCTCTGATAAAATCAGCCTTACAATGTCTGGTTGTAGATTAGAAAGTCTAATTAGTCTGTGCTTGGCAGGTGAGATCTCCTCTCATCTCATATTAGCCACTCCCATCAGTCAGAGTTGTCTCTTGAGTTTCCTCCAAATGGAATGCAGTCCTCTCCTCTCCAAGGTGTATAACTTTGCCTCTGCCTCTAGCACACATCCAGCCAACGCAGCCCAGATTATTCACTATAATTATTTGCACTTACTGCCTCACAAAGCAGATTGGCAGAGTGTTCCATCTGTGTGGTATGCCCACGGTTCACAAACTCTAACACTTTGTGTTACGCAGTGGAGACTGGCATCTGGGTTTGTCTGAATATGAAACCCTTTCAACTGGTTAGAGCAGTGAGTGTGAGTGGTTATGCTTGTGTTTGTGCATGGATAAAGTATCAACATCAACTGCAACACATACCGAAGAATCATCACCTGGGTTCGGGGTGATGATTGTAGCCTCAAGCTAATGTGCAGTAGACCTTGAGTTGACATGATGATAACCTCCATCTCAGGTACATATTACACATGCCCTGTTTTACCAACCAGCACTGTCCATTGAAATGTACTGTAAATGGTGGAGGCTTATTATCAGTTAATTTACTAGTCGGGATAGAAAGAGAAATAAAGTGAGAGAGAGAGAGAGAGGCATTAAATGACTTCCAATCTCCATTCACCAATGCTGTCCGGGATCCTTGGGACTTCCCTACTGCATTGAAGTTGAAGTTTAAAATGTTCAAGGGTAGTAATAATCAGTTTATCGTTTTGCTAATTTGTCACAAAACACTGTTAACTATTGAACGAACACTATTGAACTAAGACCCAGTTAGCACAAACTGTTGACTAGGCACAATCGGCGGTCATAGAAGCCTCCGAACAACTGGTCATGTTGGGTCCATTGCGATACATTCATACATTGGAGAGTGATGCCCTGGTGGAGTCAGCCACAAAGTTCTACTTAGAAAGCAGGCTACGGGATGCTCTTGAGCAGTGAGGTTCCATATATCTAAGGAATCTCATAAGTTGAGTTGAATTCTTCAGGGGAAATACTTTGACTTTTTTTACTTTATAGATTCAAAGAGGATCTGGCATGTTTAGGTCTCCTGCCTTACATCAAGACACTCAAGCCTCTTCAGAGAAGTCTGAGAAGCCAAGTCTAGGTCCAAGAGGCTTCTATACAGCTTCTACTCCCAAGCCGTAAGTCTACTGGACATCTAATCAAATGCCTACCCAGACTATTTGCATTGCCCCCCCCTCTCGCTATTGTTATTTTACTGCTGCTCTTTAATTACCTGTTACTTTAATGTTGTTGTTTTTTAGGTATTTGTCTTACAACTGAATTGTTGGTTAAGGGCTTGTAAGTAAACATTTCACTGTAAGGTCTACAGCTGTTGTATTCAGCGCATGTGACAAATACAATTGTATTTGATTTAAAGAGAATTCAGTGGAAATGCAGTGGAAATGTAAAGAAGCTTCGATATCATGGGGACCTAACTTCAAACGTCCTTTCCTGGCACACCCATACAGACACCGCTGTCAAAAATGCCAATCGGCGGCTCCCCATCCTACGGTGGATGAAGACGTTCTGCCTGACGTCAAACATTAGTTACAAGAGTGTCGGATTGAAGTGTCCGATTTTTTTTTTTAAAGTTAAGACTCCTTTTTGTGTCATCTTTACTGGCACAGTGGTTTTAAAATCATCTCTAATTAGTAGTCACTTTCAATTGATTCATTGACTCCAAGAACCATAGATTGGTTGTAGTTCATAACATTAACACACAACTGACATTAAAATGTTGCTTGACCGTAGATTGGGCTTCATGTTTTAATAACATTGGATATTTGATTGGGCTTAATGTTGCATACCTTGCGGTGTTGTGCATGCCAACCAGGGGAGAATCACCAGAATTAACTATGATACTTGAAGAATCAGGTCTTCTCTGCTTCATCAGCCTCCCTCTTGCCCACTCCAAGCTCCTCTTCATGGTTCCCTTCTGCAAGACACAATTGTGTGAAAATAAAGCAGAAAGAATGGGAACCCTATTCCTTTGAAGCAGTGCTATATAGTTCTGGGTATATGCCTGAAGTTGTTATTTTACCCTAATAGGCTTCGATGGAATGTAAATATTACAAAAGTGAAGTGAACGTGCACATGGAAGTCTGTTCAAAAGCTGATATGTTGTAGATGTTAGCAAAGGTTTTACAAGGTTGTCACTGGCCAAATTTGTTTCATGTGAGCTTTTCAGTGTCTTAATGCTAATCGCTAGTATTGAGATGTCAGCCAGTCAGGCTGAAGAAGTTGCCTACCTTCAGCTGTTGTTTTGCTTAGATACAAGGTTTTGTTCTAAAAATGTAACACAAAAACATGTCTTGCTTCAGTACTAGCTGATAAGTCACATTTAGGTAGCCGGTCTTCAGTCAATTATTAAGCAAAATAAAGACAACCTAGTCCAGAAATTGACAACAAAGGATTAGCGTTAGCCCCAGCAGGATGTTTTTGGAGTATCTCCGTTGTCTTATCTATGTATGCCTGGCCCTGCATTCAAGCAACAATCTTGCTAGTATGTAATTTACCTTGATAGTCCAATGTGTTTCCATGGCTGTCGTAGTTGACATGTTTTTTCAGCAGGGCTGTTAATAAAACACAAGATGCGCCTTTCACTGCAGCTAGCAGTATGGCCGGACAGAGTTTGATGCTAACTATATGATATAATATGTCTGGGGTTCGAGGCTACCGACGTTAGCTAAATTAGCTGGCCAGTATCTGACTTAGCTTATGCTAAGCACTGCTGATCCTGGTGCTAGATTAAATGTTAGCTGAATGTTATAGCCAGTGATGAGAAACAGATCCTTCCACTGGAAACTTGCGCCACGCGGGAGGCCACTGCGCCCCGCGGGAAGCCTCAATTTAACTTTTTAATTCACCCTCAATCTGCACTCAGAATGACTCAGGGTTAGAAATATTGTAAAAGGAGACTACCTAAACCTTTTAACTGGAACAACCATTTCAGTAATGGGTGCAATAAGTCTAACTAAATTATTGGATTGATGTTATTTATCTTTGTGCGCATTAATGATTAATACGATTAATGAATCAATCAATGTACAGTGGGGCAAGTGTCTTTTATACTGATAACAAGTGCCATTAATACAGGTAACAAGTTGAAGACAGAGGAGCCTCTTAAAGAAGAAGCTACAGGTCTGTGAGAGCCAGAAATCTTGCTTGTTTGTAGGTGACCAAATACTTATTTTCCACCATAATTTGCAAATAAATTAATTCAAAATCCTACAATGTGATTTTCTGGATTTTTTTCCCCTCATTTTGTCTGTACTAGTTGAAGTGTACCTATGATGAAAATTACAGGCCTCTCATCTTTTTAAATGGGAGAACTTGCACAATTGGTGGCTGACTAAATACTTTTTCTGCCCCACTGTACATGCAACACAGGTATTAAAAACAATTCCCCAAAATCTTACTGCGATAGATTATGCTGGGAAATATTATGTGCGTGGTTTTGATGGGGAATGTTTTACACCCCACAGTAAAACTGACAATAACACTCTCGCTCTCAACACTGGTTATTAACACCAACACTGGGGTTACTTTACACCACTCTTACAGATTTAATTAAACTCTTGAACAAACACTATAAATGTTACACTGAAAAATCAACAATAGGTAATACTGGTCAATTTTCTGTGCCTAATCACTGGGGTCAAATTTGAAACCAGCCATATGGCAACAAACTGGAGCATACCAACTTTCCCACAGTGAAGCTTATGACAGGCTGTGCCCTTATGCAGAATTTAAATTGTACGGCCTTTTAACTTTCAGGTGCGGCCTTTTAACTTTTAATTCCATTATTTCATTTACATTCATTTGCCACCTCTGTAAACGCCATCACGGCTGTGTGTTTGTTGCTGAGGACCATTAGTAACAGTTGATTTAGGCTAGATAAGTAGGCTAATTAAATCCTTATGGAGCGGAGTTCATACCAAGCCATAACAATTTGAATCCGATGGATGGCGCAATACTTGCCATTGTCATCAATAATTCTATAATACTACAGGCAATAGACGAGGATATAGCCGACTATTGTGCACTATTTTCCATATTATAATGATATGTACATTAATCTTCCAACATTACCATGGGTTGAAGAACTGAATGTGGCAATATTCAGAATGAGTCAAATCACTGGTTCTTATTTTCATGCAGAAAGGTTAATAAATTCATTCATGAATAATTTCCTGAACCTAAAGATCAGTAAAAAAAAATGTATTTACCAATTGGTGCCAAAACAGATATTTGGATGGCTTTCTTTAATTGATCCCTAATATTCTGAACCCGTTCTCTCGATATATTCTGATGAGTCTGTCGACAAAATTCAAACTAAAAGTTACACCGTATTTAAAGGGATGGTTTAAAGATATGTACTGAAAACCCTATTGAATGAAAACTCAGAGAAAGCATTTTTTATTCAGATCACACAAGTTAGCCACAACTGCAGTGCACGTTATGAGACTGAATAAGGTAAGTCTGAATTCCAAATACTGAGTAGGAAAGGCATACAAGTCTGAATCGGCACATAATGGCGTCAGCACTGTGTTAATTTAACACTAAAAAGTGTGGACCCGTATAGACACTGGCCGAGTGTTAAATGTAATACTGTCAGTGTTGATTTAACACTAGAGAATTTGCTATGTGGGTGCTTGCGTGTCAGAACCGGAGCAGGATAAAGTCACTAAGGGGGCAGTTGAAATTGGCGAGGGGACACCTTTTTTTTTGGGGGGGGGGGGGTTCTTGCATTGGGATTCCATTGAATTCTGTTTATATCATGCCATATCACAATAAGCATAGAGTTCAAATGCAGAGACTCCGAGATCATTGAGTGCTTTTGAAGTGACAGGTTGGAGTGACATCTCTGCTCCACTGCATCAGTATAAAGTGGGAGGCCTAATAGGCAGGCAGGTAGAGGTGCAAATGAGTGTTGGATTTATTTACACTGCGCTGGTGTTGCGAAGATGATGGTGATGTTTACAAATGTAATGTACATACAACGTTCTGAGTTGAAAATGTCAGCATTCAAAAGAAAAAGCCTCATCAAACAAAACCTGTCTTAACCAATTAAGCACAGGTGGTGTCTACCAGGCGCAGACAGACTCCACTTGAGTTACCCAAAAGTGAATTAACTACAACGTCCCCAAACCGGCACTCAAATACATCTGGCCACACCTATTATTGGCGCACAGGCCAGGCACAAGTATATCTATGTGCGCTAAAGCACGTGCGTTCACACAACATTAAACATGACGGAGAAACAGGACATCTGCTCTCCAAACAATGACAAGAAGAAATTGTCAGTAAACTGGTAAATGCAATTGAATAAACCAAAAGTTCTGCATAGTTTGTAAGCTCCCCGAACAATGTTTCCACATGGAGATTGAGAATGGTATGAATGTACTGTATATTATATTTAATGAATGATCAACATTTCAGTAACCAAACATTCTAAATTATTGGGGAAATGTGTTGGGATAAACAGTCATTTTACTGATGAATATATATTTCACAGGGCACTGAAAACATTGTCAAACAATTGACACAATTAAACAAATAGTGAACATGAATTGTCTTGAGTTATTGCGCAATAGAGGAGACAGACTGTGCCTATGGGGCGTCTTCGCGACACACCGTTCTGCTTGTTCTTGTCTCAACATTTCAAATCACGCTCGCCACACGTTCCTCAAACCAGTAACCTCAAAAACCACTCCCCGTAAACGCACACACTACTCAAACCTTTGGACATGTAACTGCAAGGCAGAATGGCACATTCCAAACGAACACTGGATACATGATACATATTGACCAACATGGTATGTCCGTTTGGTGAACAAAAATATAGACGCAACATGTAAAGTGTTGGTCCCATGTTTCATGAGCTGAAATAAAAGATCCCAGATATTTTCCATACACATACAAAGCTTATTTAATCACCATTTTTGACACACATTTATTTACATCCCGATTTGTGAACATTTCTCCTTCGCCAAGATAATCAATCCACCTGACAGGCATGGCATACAAAGAAGCTGATTAAATGGCATTATCATTACACAGGTGCACCTTGTGCTGGGAACAATAATAAGGCCACTTTGAAATGTGCGGTTTTGACACAACATCACACGTTTTGAGAGAGCATGCAATTGGCATGCTGACTGCAGGAATGTCCACCAGAGCATTGAATGTTCATTTCTCTACAATAAGCCGCCTCCAACATTGTTTTAGAGAATTTGGCAGTACTTCCAACCAGCCTCACAACTGCAGACCACATGTAACCACACAAGCCCTCCACCTGAGGAATCAGAGACCAGTCACCCGAGTATTTAGATTTTTGTCATTTAGCAGACGCTCTTATCCGCAAGTGCATACATTTTCATGCTGGTCACCTGTGGGAATCAAACCAACAACCCTGACATTTCATGCACCATGCCCCACCAACTGATCCACACAGGACTATTTATGTCTGTAATAAAGCCCTTTTGTGGTGAAAAACGTATTCTGATTGTCTGGGCTTGGCTCCCCAATGGGTGGGCTGCACCCCTGCCCATTCATGTGAAATCCATAGATTAGGGCCTAAACTCTGTCCAGTAACCTTTTGGAGATGGGGGGGGGGGCACAAACTTCCCTGCATGGGCCTTTGTTGAAGCAGGTAATGGAGCATTCTCTCCAAACGATGCACAGTGGACATTGAGTCTCCAGACTCCCCTCATTGACACAATCTCTGTGCTACACCGAGGAACAATTTGCCGTGCAGTCATTTTCTCTCCAAGCCCGGGGATATGGTCAGAGCATACCCTCTCCTCTCCAGGCTCTGGAGAGAGCTCAGTCATAATAAATTCAGTGTTACTTCCATTGAGATCTCCCCATAGGAACAGCAGAGGAGGAGGAGGAAGGAAACAGTTTAGCATCCAACACAGCGTCCTCACCAGGGCCCGACCATTGAGGTACAGGGGCAGTTTCCACTAGCTACCACAGCCTCCAAGTCAACATTGGCAATATTGTTGCCATTTTTGCTCTTGATTTAAGGTTAGGGTCAAGCATAAGGTTAGCAGTGTGGTGAGGGTTAGGTTTAAAGTCACATTTTAAGAAGAAACATTTAAGAAATACGAGAGGTTTATGACTTTGTTGCTGTGGTAACCAGTGACAACCCCCGGGACCCGACTGTAAACTTGACCCCGCCCAACTAAATCCAAATCAAATATTACAGGCAGAAGCGTATCACATGAGTCGCCTAGCCTACCATACAGATGAGAAGTGTTATGGAAATCCAAAGAGGTCCTACATAACCTACACACACTGTGCTGCACTCTGTCCATTGTGCTGACACAGCGCAGCGGAGATACACCGTTTTTCTCATTTGAACTTATTTGCTATTTTTCTTATAGGTACATAAAACAAAAACTGAGAGGGCTCATGTTTGAACTGAGGGAGCTTAGGCCCCTTTCAGCTCTCTCGTGGAACCAGATACGGTGTGTGTGTCTGCCAACCAGCAAGCGATCCAGAGAAAGCGAGAGAGAGATAGCAAAGAAATGACAGAAAGAGCGAGATCTTGCTCTGGGGCAGAGACAGGGTCATTCAGCCTTTCGCTACCCAAGTGGTGTGTGTGATCAGTGTGAGCGACAGGATGTTCTTTGAGCGTGTAGATGATAAAAGATCACGAGGACCATTGTCAATATCCTCTTTCGCTGCAGTATTCAATTGTAACCTAATGGAGTTTTGACGTTGGAGATGGAACAACACCTCATTTCTATAACCATGAAAGTGTGTGTGGGACCAGAAGTCCCCACAAGAAATGTAAACAAACAAACATTTGACGAACTGGGGACATTTTGTTAGTCCCCACAAGGTCAAATGCTATTTCTAGGGGGTTTAGGGTCAAGGTGAGAATTACATTGAGGGTTAGGGTTAGGAGTTAGGGTTAGTTTTAGGGTTAGGAGCGAGGGTTAGGTTTAGGGTTAGGGGTTAGAGAAAATAGGATTTTGAATGGGAATAAATTGTGGGTCCTCAAGGTTTGCTGTACACGACTGTGTGTGTGTGTGTGTTTTTGCCTTCGTGTGAGTGTGTGTGTGAGTGTGTGTGTGTGTGTGTGTGTGTGTGTGGGGGCATTACATAAACATATACTTTCAGAAAGAATCCGGATAAAAACAAGCAGCTAGACCACTCCATATCAGTTTCCACAATTTACTTGCCAAACTGAATTCTGTTTTGATATAAACACACACCATGGTGGTCTGGAGTTGAAGCGCATATCACTCTGGGATTCAATTTCCATTACATGCAGGGTCCCTGTGGAGACAGTCAACACTTCAAGGTTTACAGAGACAGAGAGACAGAGTGAAACAGAGAGAGACAGCTGGATATGGGAGTGTGTACGTCTGTGAGAGTGTGACTTGGAGGCTTTCCCTTGATTGTTTTATCACATACAGTAAGTGCCTCTACTTTCCCGTGTGTGTAAGCTGGAGAAAAACGAGATAAACAGACGAAAAAATGTTATATAGCTTGTTTTTTTAGGCAGAGTGTGTGTGCATTCACTCAGTATGATGTGTGACAGACCATCTGAAGTTGCCTGCCATGTGTGTGTGTTGATGTGTGTGTGTGTGTGTGTGTGTGTTTACGTGCTTTCTTGCATGCGTGCCATCTGGAGTGGCTGACACTTGCTTACCTGTCCCGTCCTCAGGATGAGGAGTCCACATGCTGCTGATGAGAGGAGAACTGTTTGATCCTTGGACTGAAGTGAACGGGACAGTCACCTCTATAGACATCAAAGTAAAGGAAAGCTCTATCAGTACCAGAGAACCAACAGACACACAGGACCACTGGAGAGACTGGTGGCCTGTTGAAAGAAATAGTCGAATAAAATAGAACAGAATCGCTGTATCAGGATTGCTTACAACCAGTCAGTGGATAGCAGTGAATCATTGTCCGTTATGGACCTTTGAGGTGAGCAAAATATGAGGCAGTCCCTAATCAGTTCTGATAGAATAGAGGTGAAGTGTTACTTTTAAGAACAGTACAAGACAGCTCCACTGCACCCGCAATCTGTCTGGAGCGCAAAGACCTGGACCCAGGCCAACTGAACATCCATGGGGATATCCTGCCTTGCTTTTTTCTGCTTCAATGACTCACTCCAGCTGTTATGGATTTAAAATACATATTTATATGATATTAACCAGAGGAATTAAACGGCCAATTGATCTTCTAACACAGTTTCTCTGTGTACCCGTTTTTTAATGGAAGACCAACCAGATCCCATATCCCCTATACATATAAAGACGATTACATTTCAGCTGGCTGGCATTACTATTTATGATCTGTAATACATTATTCATGCATTGCAGAGAGCGGATATTACCTTAACGTACACAATGTTTCATCATGTGCTATTAGATGTAATGTACAGATATGTGTAAGCCTTTTACTGTCTCTACTGCTTACGCATGAGAGGGAGGATAACTTGCACACAGGAATGTGCATACTCACACGCACACACAGAAATGGACACGGACAGGCACACACACACACACACACACATACACACAAGTACACACATGCACAGACGCACGAAGTAGCAAAGCCGGATTTGATGTTTAGAGAAATCCCACAGTAGTTAACCAGCTCCTACAGGACCTGGCAAGCTGGCTCACCACACAGGGTCTGTCAGCAGTGTGAGTGTGTGTGTGTGTGTGCGTGCGTGTGTAGGGGTTGACGGTGAAAGCAGCCATTGTTCAGTGGTACTGCGGTAGAGAGAGGAGCCTGAGGATTAGAGGAGTCCCACAGGTCCACTGGCAGGTGAAGAGAACTGCCTGCCCGGTGTGTGTGTGTGTGTGTGTGTGTGTGTGTGTGTGGGGGGGGGGGTGGAGCGTGCGTGCGTGTGTGCATCCATCCGTCCGTCTGCTGTGTGTGTAAGACAGCCTTAGGCCCCTTCTCCTCTGATCGACAGCCTGTCCCAATGAGGCCAGCTAGCCTGTCATCCCCAGTCTCCTGCTGCAGCCAATTAAAGGGCTACTGCTGGGAAAGAAGAAGAGGAGGAGAAGAGGAAGGGGAGTGTAAGATGAGGAGAAGGAAAGGGGAGAGGAGTGTCGCGTTCACGTGCTAGTCGGAACTAGGAAACTCTGACATTTTCGAGTTTCCTAGTTCCGACTTGCATGTGAACGCGACACGAGTACACAGAACATGTCTCACACCCTATTACCTATACAGAGCCTTTCATAAGTGGTGCACTATTTGGGGATGGGGCTGTGGCCACAGATTTACAGTCGTCCCACAGGTGTGGAATCATAACTGCCTGGTTTAGATGTCATGTGTAGTTGTCTACAGGGCTACAGGCAGAACGCTGCCTGCAATAGTATAATACATTGTGCGAGACGCCACGGGAGATCCCATCAGATCACTGAATGTGTGGCTATGCACTGCAGGAGAGAGTTGACAGATTGCTACAGAGGTGCAGTGTCAGAGCCCTCTTCCAACTCTAGTAGCTCTACAGTAACTCTGACAGAGGCTCGCTCTGCACTCTGCAGGTGATAGCTTCATTTCTTAGACTGCTACGGATTTCAGCACCACAATTTATAGCCATCCTCACTTCTTTCCGAATCCACTGTGGACATACAGTAAGTCTGCTGTAATGTATTACCATCCAGGCGGCAGCAGAGAGGTAAAACACTTAGAGCTAATCTACACCACACAGACAGAATCTCTAGAGTCATTCCCATACCTGACGCACTGTTTTAATCATGATTGATACGGGTTAGTGGGCACATTCACACACTGGCGTGGGGACCTTTTAGGTATGGAACCCTGTGTGTGTAAGTAGAAGTGTGAGTGGTTGCATGTGTCAGTGAGTGAGTGAGATGGGACAAACACCAAATTGAGACTGCACGCAGAATTCTGCAAAAATATCCTCTGTGTACAACATCAAATAATGCATGCAAAGCAGAATTAGGCCAATACCCACTAATTATCAAAATCCATAAAAGAGCCGTTAAATTCTATAACCACCTAAAAGGAAGCGATTCCCAAACCTTCCATAACAAAGCCATCACCTACAGAGAGATGAACCTGGAGAAGAGTCCCCTAAGCAAGCTGGTCCTGGGGCTCTGTTCACAAACACAAACACACCCTACAGAGCCCCAGGACAGCAGCACAATTAGACCCAACCAAATCATGAGAAAACAAAAAGATAATTACTTGACACATTGGAAAGAATTAACAAAAAAACAGAGCAAACTAGAATGCTATTTGGCCCTACACAGAGAGTACACAGCGGCAGAATACCTGACCACTGTGACTGACCCAAAATTAAGGAAAGCTTTGACTATGTACAGACTCAGTGAGCATAGCCTTGCTATTGAGAAAGGCCGCCGTAGGCAGACATGGCTCTCAAGAGAAGACAGGCTATGTGCTCACTGCCCACAAAATGAGGTGGAAACTGAGCTGCACTTCCTAACCTCCTGCCCAATGTATGACCATATTAGAGAGACATATTTCCCTCAGATTACACAGATCCACAAAGAATTCGAAAACAAATCCAATTTTGATAAACTCCCATATCTACTGGGTGAAATTCCACAGTGTGCCATCACAGCAGCAATATTTGTGACCTGTTGCCACGAGAAAAGGGAAACCAGTGACGAACAAACACCATTGTAAATACAACCCATATTTAGTAAACTGTTAGATTTACAGTGGTTAGTAAACTTTTAGATATTCAGTGCAGGTAGTGCCAACGACGAGCAGTGTTTCTATTTTAATTGTTTCAATTGTTTCAATACCTATTTTGTCATTTGTATTTCACTCAACTGCACTAAATACAATTCATTCATTTTGTAAAAGTTTAATTAGAAAACGTGCATTTTCTATTTTCTACATGTAACATATATAAAAGTATGTGGACACCCCTTCAAATGTGTGTATTAGGCTATATCAGCCACAGCCGTTGCTGACAGGTGTATCGCATCGAGCACACAGCCATGCAATCTTGGCAGAAACATTGGCAGTAGAATGGCCTTATGGAAGAACTTAGTGACTTTCAATGTGGAACCGTCATAGGATGCCACCTCTCCAACAAGTCCGTTCGTCAAATGTTTGCCCTGCTAGAGCCGGTCAACTGTAAGTGCTGTTATTGCTAAGTGGAAATGTCTAGGAGAAACAACGGCTCAGCAGCTTAGTGTGGGACAAAAGCTCACAGAACGGGACCGCGAGAGCTGAAGCCCGTGCTTCCAACATTGTGGCAACAGTTTGGAGAAGGCCCTTCCCTGTTTCAGCCTGACAATGCCCCAGTGCACAAAGCGAGGTCCATACAGAAATGGTTTGTTGATGTTTGTCGAGATCAGTGTGGAAGTACTTGACTGGCCTGCACAGAGCCCTGACCTCAACCCCATCGAACATCTTTGGGATGAATTGGAATGCCGACTGCAAGCCAGGCCTAATCGCCCAACATCAATGCTCTTGTGGAGATTATATATATATATATATATATATATATATATATTCTGAAGATAAATATTGACGCAACAATGCAACAATTTCAAAGATTTTACTGAGTTACATATAAGGAAATCTGTCAATTAAAATTTCTCTTTAGGCCCTAATCTATGGATTTCACATGATTGGGAATACAGATATGCATCAGTTGGTCACAGATACCTTAAAGAAAAAGGTAGGGTGTGGAGCAGAAAAAACAGTATCTGGTGTGAACATAATTTGCCTCATCTCCTTCGCATAGAATTGATCAGGCTGTTGATTGTGGCCTGCTGAATCTTGTCCCAATCCTCTTTAATGGCTGTGCGAAGTTGCTGGATATTGGCGGGAACTGGAACATGCTATCGTACATGGCGATCAAGAGCGTCCCGAACACGCTCAAAGGCTGACATGTCTGGTGAGTATGCAGGCCATGGAAGAACTGGGACATTTTTAGCTTCCAGGAATTGAGCACAGATCCTTGTGACATGGGGCCATGCATTATCATGCTGAAACATGAGGTGATGGATGGCACAACAATGGGACTCAGAATCTCGTCACGGTATATCTGTGCATTCAAATTGCCATTAATAAAATGCAATTGTGTTTGTTGTCAGTAGTTATTGCCTACCCATACCATAACCCCACCTTCACTATGGGACACAATGTTGACATCAGCAAACCGCTCCGCCACATGACGCCATACACGCCATCTGCCCTGTAGATTTGAAACCGGGATTCATCCCTGAAGAGCACACTTCTCCAGGTTGCCAGTGGCCATCAAAGGTTAGCATTTGCCCACTGAAGTCGATTACAGAGCTGAACTGCAGTCAGGTCAAGACCCTGGTGAGGACGACGAGATGGTTTCTGACAGTTTGTGCAGATATTCTTCCATTGTTCAAACCCACAGTTCCATCAGCTGTCCGAGTGGCTGGTGTCAGACGAAGCTGGATGTGGAAGTCCTGGGCTGGTGTCATTACACATCGTCTGTGGTTGTGAGACTGGTTGGACGAACAGCCAAATTCTCTAAAATGACTTTTGTGGCAGCTTATGGTAGAGAAATTATCTGGCAACAGCTCTGGTGGATATTCCTGCATGCTAATTGCATGCTCCCTCAAAACTTCATACATCTGTGGCATTGTGTTGTGTGACAAAACTTCACATTTTAGAGTGGCCTTTTATTATCCCCAGCACAAGGTGCACCTGTGTAATGATCATGCTTTTTAATAATCTTCTTGATATGCCACACCTGTCAGGTGGATGGATTATCTTGGCAAAGAAGAAATGCTCACTAACATGGATGTAAACCAATTTGTGCACCAAATTAGCTAGAAATAAGCTTTTTGTGCATATGGACAATTTCTGGGATCTTTTATTTTAGCTGATGAAACACTTTACATGTTGCATTTATATTTTTCTTTCAATATACGCTACCGTTCAAAAGTTTGGGGTCACTTAGAAATGTCCTTGTTTTGAAAGAAAAGCAAAAAGAATGTGTCCATTAAAATAACATCAAATTGATCAGAAATACAGTGTAAACATTGTTAATGTTGTAAATGACTATTGTAGCTGGAAACGGCAGATTTTTTTATTGAATATCTAGATAGGCGTGCAGAGGCCCATTATCAGCAACCATCACTCCTGTGTTCCAATGGCACGTTGTGTTCGCTAATCAAAAGCCTAATTTATCATTAGAAAACCCTTTTGCAATTAATTTAGCACAGCTGAAAACTGTCGTCCTGATTAAAGAAGCAATTAAACTGGCCTTCAGACTAGTTGAGTATCTGGAGCATCAGCATTTGTGGGTTTGATTACAGGCTCAAAATGCTCAGAAACAAACAACTTTCTTCTGAATCTCGTCAGTCTATTCTTGTTCTGAGAAATGAAGGCTATTCCATGCGAGAAATTGCCAACAAACTGAAGATCTCATTTAACGCTGTGTACCACTCCCTACAAAGAACAGCGCAAACTGGCCCTAACCAAAGAGGAGTGGGAGGCCCCTGTGCACAACAGAGCAAGATGACAAGTACATTAGAGTGTCTAGTTTGAGAAACAGATGACAAGTCCTCATCTGGCAAATAAATAGTTCCCGCAAACACCAGTCTCAACATCAAAAGTGAAGAGGCGACTCCGTTATGTTATTATAATGGACAAAAAATTTGCTTTTCTTTCAAAAACCAGGACATTTCTAAGTGACCCCAAACTTTTGAATGGTAGTGTATAATACAGAATTTGGCCCTTACTGCAATAGCTCATAGAAACATATTGAATAACACATTCATAAATAGCAAAACAATTGTCAAAAATAAATCATAATGAATAAGGTTTAGAAGTGTGTAGGAGATATACAAAATTACATATTTAACCCCTTATTTTTGTTGGCACAAAACAACCCCCATAATTCCGTTAATTTGTATGGGTTACCTTCAGATGAGTACTGTGGGGCATGTTGGGGTTGTAGAGGAAAACAGCAAAAAAAAACTTTCCATAGAGTGGACGTTCTTCTGTTGAAGGAGGAGCGGACCAAAATGCAGCGTGGTGGTTACTCATGTTTATTAATGAAAAGACGACTAGACATGAAATAACTGAATGTACAAAACAACAGACAGGCTGTATAGTTTTTCACGCTCTATCTGGTGAACATACACATAGAGACAGGAACAATCACCTACGAAACACTCAAAGAATATGGCTGCCTAAATATGGTTCCCAATCAGAGACAATGATAATCACCTGACTCTGATTGAGAACGCCTCAGGCAGCCATAGACTATGCTAGACACCCCACACAACCCCAAGACAAAAACACACCACAATAACCCATGTCACACCCTGGCCTGACCAAATAAATGAAGATAAACATAATATATTTCGACCAGGGCGTGACAGATATGTTGTAGTTTATCTAACTTAGTTCAATGCACTGACTGTAAGTTGCTCTGGACAAAAGCATCTGCTAAATGAACAAAATGTAAATGTTAAAATGAACACTTTCAAGCACACTGCTGAGTATTATTCTAAAGGTCTCCGCCCCCAACAAGGCCAAACTTGATCAAAATACAAATCATTTGAGGGCGGAGCTCATTAGAATAATACCCAGCAGTGTACCCAACTGTTAATTTTCACATTTACATTTTGGTCATTTAGCAGATGTTTTGCTGGGTCAGAAAATAGAAAGTGACATCATTTAAAAGCTACTGTCCCAGCAAAACAGGTAATACAGTACTTTACTGTGAAATTGTATTGTAAAATTGCAGCAGTGTAGCGAAATGCCACTGAGACACTGTAGCTAAGTGTAGATATTTTGTTGTAAATTTACAGCAACTTGTTATAGTGTACCTTGAAGTTAGTGTAAAAGAGAAAAGTATAGAGAAGGAAGTACAGCTATCTCTCAGTAACAACCTGCCTCTTATATTCACAGAGAATCAAAACATCAGAGACATCTGCTCTCTGAGTAATGATCTCACAACCAAGGAATTTACCCAAAAAGGGTTTTAATGTGTTACATAGAGAAACATAGTAGAGGGGGATTAGTTTAAGGGGAAACATATAGCAGGTTTAAAGTGAACAAAGAAAGTCTGCACTACATTTTTGCACTACATTTGACAAAGGCCCAAATGTATTGCACTATACAAGGAATAGGGTGCTATTTGCGATGGAACTACAGTGTATTGCGAGGGTGTCTGGTTTGTCTGGCCTGCTGAGGGGAAATTAAACCAGGCAGAGAGAGAGAGAGAGAGAGAGAGAGAGAGAGAGAGAGAGATGTTGTAAGGGGGATGATGGCCTGAGGGCAAAATATGTATCCATGTGTGCCTGTGTGCGATTCTCAACTTGAGAGAGACGATGCGGGAGGAGAGGGTGGGAGGAAGGGAGTGAGAGGGAGGGAGAAAGAGAAATGGGAGAAACAGAGAAAATGGGACAATGAGCAGCACAAGTCGTCTGAAGTGTGTAGCCCTGGATTTGAGTGTAGAAAATACTGAATGATTATAAGAGAGGAACGTAAAAGAAAGTTAAAGACTCGTCTTTAAGGATTGCCTTGAGGAATAGTGCTGTTTTTTGACACAAAAATGTGGTATAAGAGAAATGATAAAGTGTTGCCTAAAAGTGTGTCGGAGCTGTGTGAAAATTTTTTCAGCGGATGAGCCTCCAGCACAAAAAATCGTAGCAAATAATAGCACATTTTTCGTTGTTGTTGCAAACAACAGAGCTAGATCACTCAAGTATCAATTCATATTATCAGTCTAGAAATTGTTTTGTTGCTGATCTGAATTTTTTTTAAACGATGAACACTATTGAAGTACAAAAACCTGTCACATCGTATGCAAAGTCATATCTTTTGAATTCATCCGTTGTCTGAAACAGTCATGGAAAGACTCCGATGACATAAAAGTGGAAAATATTTCAAACCCCAAATACTTTTAATTAACAGAAACAGTAGTAGTAGTTGGATTCTGGAGGGGATATTATATCTATATGGTAGTAGTCCAGTGTGAGTCAGTGTAATGATGACAGACCTGAATATCAGACGGAGAGAGAGAGCTTGACAGAGAGAGAAGGAGTTCCCGTCTCAGGCTGCCAACTCATTATTCTTTCAGGGGTGGTTTAATCATATTTCAGCTAAGAGAAGTTAAAATCCAAATGGCTCTATTTGTGTGTGTAAATAACAGCACTGTTTGGTGGGATGAGACTATGCTTGACTGGAATCGATGGATCCTACTTACATAAATCCTTGGTATTGATCGATTGATTGATATTAGACGGTGGTGGCTTCACCTTTGATCTTTCAATAGATCTCTGGTCGCTGTTGAAAATGGGTGGAAAAGAACCCTGACAAACACACACACACACACACACACACACACACACACACACACACACACACACACACACACACACACACACACACACACACAAGCAACCCAGTCAAAGCAATCAAGAAATCTTTTGATTCCCCTGACCCACATCAATGCTCAATGCCTGTTTTATTCCATTCCTAGCTGTCTCAGAGACAAAGAGTCGCAGGACCACAGGACACCAACTAGCTGTTTGGCTCGACGACCAGTAAAGAATGAGGAGTGACGTGTGGCTATTCAGCTGTGAAGAGACTCCAGTAAAGATTTACACCATAATGCATGTCTGACAGTATTGGGTTTACAGCCAATCCAATGCTGTCTATTCACTGATCCTCTCTCTGGTTGGGGGTGGGTGTGTTGGGCTCTACATTTACGGTCAATCTCAGCAGCACTATTATTGAACCTAGCCAGTTTCGTCTCACCCCCGGGACCCAGAGGCGGAACTAAATGGAACAGCCATGGTGATCACAGACTGAGTGGGGAACTCTGGGACTAGAGACTAATCATCTCCTAATGCTCCCCCGCTGGCCATTAACTATCTCTTTCCCTTTCCCTTCCTTCAACCTGTAATGCAAACACACACACACACACACACACACACATCCAGAGTCATTTCTAGAAAGCTTCTTTAGCCATTTGGCAGTTCAGTGAGTGGCTCTACATGGAGTCATTTGAGTTCAGTCAGAACAGGACAGATGAGAGAGCTGGGATGATGCTGGAATAACTATTGGAGTCCCATTATGGGCATCAGTCTTTGCCTAATAGATAATTAGCAGTTAGGATACTATGCAGTTAGCTTTGCCATAAACATTACTGCTGTAGACTGGTCATCTTGATGGGCTAGCTAGCTAGCTAGCTAATGGTGTTCAGGATGTGGGAATCTGTCCAAGAACATTTTTCAGACTCACTCAGGAGTAAAAATCGAATGACACTTAATACAATAACATAACGACAAGTGTCCAATAAATTAATCCATTAGCCCAGGGCAGTGTGGGGAGTGTAGAACTCATTTTGTGATACAGTCAGAGTTGCTACTACAGCATAATTGAAAAGCACTGAGACAGGGACTTCGTTCAGACCAACATGCCAAGACACTGACAAAAGGTGTCTAAAAGCAGGACCTGCTCTCCATCAACCCCTATTCTCTTGCTCTCCATCAGCTGGCTTGGCATTATCAATAGTAATCCACGAGCCACTTTACCCATGAGATTTTAGATCGGGTGAGAGAACCCTGAGCCATTCTATGTGGCTCCGCTCCAACTCTCAGCTCCCGGAGAGCTGCAACAGCAGTGAGACTTATGTGGTGATTAACTGGGGGAAGTAGTGGGGTACAAACACAACACAGGAAGAGTGACAGAGACTCACTCTAAACCACCACTGAAACAGAGAGCTGAGGCTTTTAAAAGGACACAGGTGTCTCGTTCACCTGAGAACAACACATACACTATATGTACAAAGTATGTGAACACCCCTTCAAATTAGTGGAGTAGATTTGGCTAATTCAGCCACACCCGTTGCTGACAGGTGTATAAAATCAAGCATAGACAAACATGGACAGTAGAATGGCCTGACTGAAGAGCTCAGACTTTCAAAATGGCAACGTCATGAGATGCCACCTTTCCAACAAGTCAGTTTGTCAAATTTCTTCTCTGCTATAGCTGCCCCAGTCAACTGTAAGTTATGTTATTGTGAAGTGGAAACGACTAGGAGCAACAACGGCTCAGCCGCGATTTGGTAGGCCACACAAACCCATAGAACGAGACTGCCAAGTGCTGAAGTGCGTAATGCGTAAAAATCGTCTGTCTTTGTTTGCAACACTCACTACTGAGTTCCAAGCTGACTCTGGAAGCAATGTCAGCGCAATAACTGTTAGTTGGGAGCTTCATGAAATAGGTTTCCATGGCAGCGCAGTCGCACACAAGCCTAAGAGCACTATGCACAATGCCAAGTGTTGGCTGGAGTGGTGTAAAGCTTGCCGCCATTGGACTCTCGAGCAGTGGAAACGCATTCTCTGGAGTGATGAATCACGCTTCACCATCTGGTAGTCCGACGGACGAATCTGGGTTTGGCGAATGCCAGGAGAACGCTACCTGTACTAATGCATAGGGCCAACTGCAAAGTTTGGTGGATGAGGAATAATGGTCTGGAGCTGTTTTTCATGGTTCGGGCTAGGCTCCTTACTTCCAATGAAGGGAAATCATAATGCTACAGCATTAGATGATTCTGGCTTCCAACTTTGCGACAACAGTTCTGTTACAAAATGACAAAGCCCCCGTGCACAAAGCAAGGACCATGCAGAAATGGTTTGTTGAGATTGGTGTGGAAGAACTTGACTGGCCTGCACAGAGCACTGACCTCAACCCCATCGAACATGCAGTCAAAGGGCGAATGCAAGCCAGGCCTAATCACCTAACATCAGTGCCCGACCTCACTAATGCTCTTGTGGCTGAATGGAAGCAAGTCCCTGCAGCAATGTTCCAACATCTAGTGGAAAGTCTTCCCAGAAGAGTGGAGGCTGTTACATCAGGGGGGACCAACTCCATACTAATAACAATGATTTTGGAAACATTTTCGATGAGCAGGTGTTCACCCCATTAGTTTGCACTATATATTTCAATGTTTTTTCTTTAACTGAATGAACATTTTATCAGCCACTTTTCAATGCACCAAACGACAACAAATCTAACTTTGCAAAATTGAGTCTGTGATTTTGTTGTAGGGTGAGTCAGAGTAGAATTCTGTTGGCGGTGTTAACCCATGAACCGAGGTAATATTGGTTTTATATTCAACAGACATTCATCAGACATTCAACAGACATTCAACAAACATTCACCAGACATTCACCAAAAGCCATTTAAAAATGTAAATATCAATAACTAACTCACTGTTGGTCAAAGAATCAAGCTAGATATGATTTATTCCATAAATGTCTACCATTCTTTTACAACCTTTGTTTTGAGAAGAAATCCATTTTTGATTTGATAGAAATACATACACTTTATAAAATGCCATTTAAAGCTGTATAAATCAATAACTAATTCACCGTTTGTCACAGAAACATCAAACTATGTTTGATTCATTCTATAAAATGTATAGCATACTGTTACAACCTCTGTTTTGAGGAAAATGTCCAGCTTTTATTTACAAGAAATACATTCAACAGACATTAGCCGAAAGCCATTTAAAAATGTAAAAAATAATAACCAATTCACCGTTTTTTACAGAATCAAACGAGATATAATTTATTCTATAAATGTCTAGCATACTCTTACAACCTTTGTTGAGTAGAAAGTCCAGTTTTGACTTGATGAAATAAATTAAAAATCTATAAAATTTAAAGCGTTAAAAATCAATAACTAATTCGCTGTTTGTCACAGAAACATCAAACTATGTTTGATTCGTTCTATAAATGTCTAACATACTTTTACAACCTTTCTTTCGAGGAAAAATTCCAGTTTTGATTTGATAGCGTGCATGTAGTCCGTCAAGAGTGTGTGTGGTCAAAGTTCTAACAAGTCTGTTATACACTATTATAAGGGACCAGGCAGAAAATTCTGCATTTTCAGTCATATTAAATTACATTACAGGAAAAAACTACAGGTTGAAGGGGTCAGGCCTGACTAACAAAGAAGACAGGTGAATGGATCAAGAGGACCAAGATAACCAAGGGGATCAACATGGAAAAACTAAGAGTGAACCATAACATACGCGTGCGTATACTGTATGTATTTACAGTTGAAGTCAGAAGCGTTCAAATTCCTGACATTTAATCCTAGTAAAAATTTCCTGTCTTAGGTCTGTTAGGATCATCACTTTATTTTAAGAATGTGAAATGTCAGAATAATAGTAGAGCGAATTATTCATTTCAGCTTTTATTTCTTTCACCACATTCCCAGTGGGTCAGAAGTTTACATACACTCAATTAGTATTTGCCTTTAAATGTTTAACTTGGGTCAAACGTTTCGGGTAGCCTTCCACAAGCTTCCCACAATGAGTGAATTGTGGCCCATTCCGTCTGACAGAGCTGGTGTAACTGAGTCAGGTTTGTAGGCCTCCTTACTCGCACATATTTTTTCAGTTCTGCACATAAATTTTCTTTTGGATTGAGGTCAGGGCTTTGTGATGGCCACTCCAATACCTTGACTTTGTTGTTCTTAAGCCATTTTGCCACAACTTTGTAAGTATGCTTGGGGTCATTGTCCATTTAGAAGACCCATTTGCGAACAAGCTTTAACTTCCTGACTGATGTCTTGAGATGGTGCTTCGATATATATCTCAGACTTACAGTAGCTTACAATAAGGTTGACAAGGTGTTTTCGAGGTAACCTTTTGTCTCCAATGGGTACCAACTGGGTTTGTATTGGTGTAATATAACAGCAGGCTATGAAAACTCATGTAGTTTCATCCTCCGAGATATTTAATAGTATGAAACCTTGTCTTAAATTTTTTATCAAGGTTATCCTTGTGTTGTTGCTAGGGTTGCACATTTTGGGGAATATTCAGGGGTGGAAACTTTCCGTGGGGATTAATGGGAATATATGGGAATTAACAGAAATATATACAAATTAACATTAATACCATTTAAATGTAGATTTTGTTTTTTGCATTGGATATATTTACCATATCATATGAATACAGAAACATAAACCTTTGACCTTATCATAAGTAGACATAATTGCAAATTATTAATTCCTTCCAATAGAGAAAATCAACAATTTAGTTACGAATTGAACTTTAGTTAAATGAGTTGACGCTTCACATGAAAGCGGAATAGGGAATATTGAATGATCCTCAATGATCCATCGCATCTCCCAAAACTGTTTTCAACATACAACTTTAAAATTAAAGTCTAAAAATTAAAGCTTTGGTTGTCTTCCTCTCAGGCTTCCATGTCTTCTCCCTGGACCTCCTCAATGTCCACCTCTTGAACATCAGACTCCGAGGCCTCATCTTCACTGTCACTTTCCAACCTTGTTGACAATAGCTCGTTGTCAGGCTCAAAAAGCCTAAAATTTTCCTGGATGGCCACCAATTTTTCAACCCTTATATTGGTCAGCCTGTTGCGTTGCTTTCTTGTGTGTGCCCCCTAAACTAAGACCAGTCGCCCTCTGAGGTGGCTGACGTTGGTGGGATTTGGAGGATGATGGAGGCAACAGGGGAAAGAGCCTCAGATCCACAAAGTCCCTTCCACCAGGTGGCTGATGAGATATGACTGCCATACTGCATCTCCGTCCCAAAGCCCTTGCTTGGAAGTGTACTTCGCCAGACTGCCAAGAGCATTACCCTGATCCAAGCCAAGGTGGCGGGACACGGTAGTGATGACACTATAGGCCTTGTTGATCTCTGCATCAGACAGGATGCTCTTGCCAGCATACTTGGGGTCCAACATGTATGCTGCTGCGTGTACGGGCTTCAGGCAGAAGTCTTCACGTTTTGATGTATTTTAGAACTGCAGTTTCCTCTGCTTGGAGCAACAGTGAAGTGGGCAGGGCAGTATGGATTTCTTCTCTTACATCTGCAAGCAGAGTCTGAACATCAGACAGGATGGCATTGTCTCCCTCAATCCGTGCAATGGCTACTGCTATAGGTTTCAGGACTTTCAGGCCGCTTACCACTCTCTCCCAAAATACATCATCCAGGAGGACCCTCTTGATGGGGCTGTCCATATCGGCAGACTGTGAAATGGCTATTTCTTGGAGAGACTCCTTCCCCTCCAGCAGAGTGTCAAACATGATGACAACACCAACCCAATGGGTGTTGCTGGGAAGCTTCCACACTGCTCTTATTCTTCTGACTTTGCTTAGTGAGGTAGATTTCTGCTATAACTTGATGACCCTTCACATACCTAACCATTTCCTTGGCTCTCTTGTAGAGTGTATCCATTGTTTTCAGTGCCATGATGTCCTTGAGGAGCAGATTCAATGCATGAGCAGCACAGCCAATGGGTGTGACATGAGGGTAGGAATCCTTCACTTTAGACCAAGCAGCCTTCATCTTCACAGATTTGTCTGTCACCAGTGCAAATACCTTCTGTGTTCCAAGGTCATTAATGACTGCCTTCAGCTCATCTGCAATGTAGAGACCGGGGTGTCTGTTGTCCCTGGTGTCTGTGCTCTTGTAGAATACTAGTTGAGGGGTGGAAATTATGTGGGTTAATTATTCCTTGCCCACGAACCAACCATCAGAGATGATTGCAATACAGTCTGCTTTCTCTATGATTTGCTTGACCTTCACTTGAACTCTGTTGAACTCTGCATCCAGCAAAATAGTATATCAAGCATGTTTGGTTGGAGGGGTGTATGCTGGGTGAAGAACATTCAGAAATCTCTTCCAATACACATTGCCTGTGAGCATCAGAGGTGAACCAGTTGCATACACAGCTTGAGAAAGACATACACATCAGCATTTCTCTGACTACGTTCCTCCATTGAGTCAAAAAGTATTCTGATTCCAGGAGGACCATGTGCTGCTGCTATCAATAAGATGTCTGATTCATCATTTTCACCTCGAATAGAAGTAGAGTGACTTTTTTCAGAGGTTGCTTGTCGGGAGTGCTGAGAGAACTTAATTCACTTGGCCAGATGATTCTGTATCTTTGTTGCGTTCTTCACATATGATTTGGCACAGTATTTGCAAATGTACACAGCTTTTCCTTCTACATTAGATGCAGTGAAATGTCTCGACACATCAGATAGTGCCCTTGGCATTTTCCTGTAAAGATCTTTACAAAAAGGAGTAAAAAAAACAAATACAATTCCATGCACAGATAAATAGTTAAGTAGTTAGATTAAAACTTCTTTGGGATAGGGGGCGGTACTTTGACGTACGGATGAATAGCATGCCTGAAGTAAACTGCGTGCTACTCAGGCCCAGAAGGTAGGATATGCATATAATTGGTAGATCTGGATAGAAAACACTCTAAAGTTTCTAAAACTGTTAACAGAATGTTTTATGAGTATAACAGAACTGAAATGGCAGGCAAAACCCCACGGACAAACCCCCCCCCCCAAACAAATGTATCCTTCCACTGATTTCAATGGCTGGCACTGTTAAAATAGGGAGAAATCGTATCGATTGCAGTTCCTAGGGCTTCCACTAGGATGTCAGTCTTTAGAAAGAGTTTCAGGCTGGTTTTTGGAAAAATGAGCCAGAAATTGTAGTTCTTCTAGGTGGCTCCCATTTTGGCTGTAGTGTTTTCAAGCGCGTGCATGAGAGCGCGTTCTTTGGTATTGTTCTCCGGTAAAGATCATTTATTTGCATATTAGGGTACCTAAGGTTTGGAAAATGTCTGTAAATATTCCAGCCCTTTCCAATCCTAGTTATTGCTTTAATCTTCTATTTTCATTTTATTTATTCAGCACTGCACACTGCACATAGAATTGCCATGTGTGTATCCTGCAAAAAAAGGTTCACTGTTTAAGCTAACTTTTTTGGATGAATTTAAGCAAAATTCCCAAGCTTAAATTCCCATGGAAAATGTCTGCTATAGCGTCCCATTTAGACATCTTTGTGCCAGATACAACATGTGTACCTATTACAGTGAAATGCAGTCGTAGTATGCATCAACACTGATGTGTGCTAACTTTTTTTTATCAACACATACGTTTTTCTGAAAATGTATGCCTTTATTTCTATATGATTTATGTTGCCTGAATACTCAACGATGATTAACACCACAGTTATGTGTGCTTCTGTCAGGGTTGTGGTCAAATGCATGCATTTAATGTCAATTTAGCAATTGAACAAAAATCCAATTCAATTTGACTTGTCGCTAATTGCAAAAGAATGTAACATAATTTGGGTATTCCAGAACTGTAAATAAACCCTGTATAATTTTTTTTTAATACTGCAGATCGAATGCTCTGTGTGCCAGAGATGGTATAATTCAGCTTGTCTGGGGAGGACAAAAAAGGACTTCATCAAAGCCAAAATAGAAAATGATTGGAAGGGGCCTCTTTGCTGTTAAAATAGAGACGTATAGATAAATTAATGTTGTACCTTGTAACTACTTTAAAATGTGGAAATGTTTTACTAAAAATGCCAACATTGAGTTGGGATACCATTTAATATTGTAAATATTGTACAACTTTATGTAAACATTGTCTAACTTCATATAGAACAAATTGCACTTGAAATTAACATTTTTTAAAGTTATTGCAAATAAATGCATATTTTCACATTTCTCTGAGACAATCACTGAATTAGATTTATTCATCTTTAAATGCAATATATAAGATTTTATGTATTTCTTTCGAATCAAAACTGGAATTTCTACTCAACACATAGTTTGTTGATTCTGTCATAATCAGTAACAACATAATTGATTTATATACATTTGAAGTCGGAAGTTTACAAACACCTTAGCAAATACATTTAAACTCAGTTTTTCAACAAATCCTGACATTTAATCTAAGTAAACATTCCCTGTCTTAGGTCAGTTAGGATCACCACTTTATTTTAAAAATGTGAAATGTCAGAATAATGGTAGAGAGAATGATTTAGTTCAGATTTTATTTCTTTCATCATATTGCCAGTGGGTCAGAAGTTTACATACACTCAATTAGTATTTGGTAGCATTGCCTTTAAATTGTTTAACTTGGGTCAAAGCCTTCCACAAGCTTCCCACAATAAGTTGGGTGAATTTTGACCCATTCCTCCTGACAGAGCTGGTGTAACTGAGTTAGGTTTGTAGGCCTCCTTCCTCGTACATGCTTTTTCAGTTCTGCCCACACATTTTCTATAAGATTGAGGTCAGGGCTTAGTGATGGCCACTCCAATACCTTGACCTTGTTGTCCTTAAGCCATTTTGCCACAACTTTGGAATTAAGTTGTGGGTCATTGTCCATTTGGAAGACCCATTTGCGACCAAGCTTTAACTTCCTGACTGATGTCTTGAGATGTTGCTTCAAAAAATCCACAGAATTTTACTTCCTCATGATGTCATCTATTTTGTGAAGTGCACCAGTCCCTCCTGCAGCGAAGCACACCCACAACGTGATGCTGCCACCCCCATGCTTCATGGTTGAGATGGTGTCCTTCGGCATGCAAGCCTCCCCCTTTTCCCTCCAAACATAACAATGGTCATTATGGCAAAACATTTCTCGAAAAAGTACCATATTTGTCCCTATGTACAGTTGCAAACCGCAGTTTGGCTTTTTTATGGCGGTTTTGGAGCAGAGGCTTCTTCCTTGCTGAGTGGCCTTTCAGGTTATGTGAATATAGGACTCGTTTTACTGTGGATATAGCTACTTTTGTACCTGTTTCCTCCAGCATCTTCACAAGGTCCTTTGCTGTTGTTCTGGAATTGATTTGCACTTTTCACACCAATGTACGTTCATCTCTTGGAGACAGAACGCGTCTCCTTCCTGAGCGGTATTACGGCTGCGTGGTCCCATGGTGTTTATACCTGTGTACTATTGTTTGTACAGATAAACGTGGTACCTTCAGGCATTTGGAAATTGCTCCAAAGGTTGAACCAGACTTGTGGAGGTCTAAAAAATAAAATCTGAGGTCTTGGCAGATTTCTTTTCATTGTCCCACTATCTCAAGCAGAGGCATTGAGTTTGTAGGTCATCCTTGAAATACATCCAAAGGTACACCTCCAATTCACATCATTTTCTGCTAGTGATTTATAGAATAAATCATATCTAGCGTGATGATTCTGTGACAAACTGTGAATTAGTTATTTATACGGCTTTAAATGACATTTTATAGATTTCATGTATTTCTATCAAGTCAAAACTGGAATTTCTACTCAAAACAAAGGTTGTAAAAGTATGCTTGACATTTATAGAATAAATCACATGTAGCTTGATGATTCTGTGACAGATGGTGAATTAGTTATTGATTTATACATTTTTAAATGGCTTTTGGCAAATGTCTGTTGAATGTCTGGTAAATGTCTGGTGAATGTCTGAATATAAAACCAATTACCCATGAGCGGTCTTTCAATCACCCACAAGTGATTTCGCTTTTCAGATCAGTTCACATCAGAACGTCGAGCCGCGAGTGTGCACGTTGTTGATATTCTTTGCTAGTTCGCGAGTTATTAGTACTGTTAAATATAAGTATAGGTCATTAATGGGGAGTTACTGCTTCTAACAAGAACACAAAACGTGTAGGCTACAGTTCAAGCTCTATTTGAAAAGCCAGTCAGGTTTTTTTGCCTTTTGAGACAGGCTTGAATATGCAAATAGGCCAATAGGCATAGGGTTAGCCTACATTGTCTAATTCTCTGGTAATAATAATTAATTTTATTTTGTAGAGTGGTTTCTTGTATCATACAACACAGTCCCATGCAATTTACAGTCACCTATTTGGCCCATGGTGTTACAGAACAAGTACAGAATCATGAATTCATGTCAAGCCCTTCATAATGTAAAAACTTTTAAAAAGTTTCATTCAATGTAGGCTGCACTGAACACTACAGGCTACTGTAGGCTATAATGTGGGCTACATCATATAAATCAAAAGCTATTTTCATGTGAGAATGTTATGATATTTTCTCCATTGGCTTTGTTGGTCGGCTTACATTATGCTCAAATAACCATAATAGCCCATTAGCTACTATCTAAAATGGTAAGTGTACTGCTTCAGAGTAATAGGGCGGTAGCCTAGTGGTTAGAGCATTGGACTAGTAACCAGAAGGTTGCAAGTTCAAACCCCCGAGCTGACAAGGTCTGTCGTTCTGCTCCTGAACAGGAAGATAACCCACTGTTCCTAGGCCGTCATTGAAAATGAGAATTTGTTCTTAACTGACTTGCCTAGTTAAATAAAGGTCAAATAAAAAAGAGTTCACTGTAAATGCAGAAGTTTCACAAAATTAAGAGGGAACATTGGTGTCCACATACTTTTGACCAAGTAGTGCGTGTTTCCTCACAATGTTTGTGATCCAACTACACAGCAAATTAGCCAGTTTTAAATCAACACTGACAGTGTTAATTTTAACACTGGTCCAGAGTCTATACAGGATTCACACTTTTCAGTGTTAAATTAACATACTGCTTAGTGTATTTGAGCCTTTTTTGCATATTTCAAGAGTGCTTTGCTTTTCAAGTGAGTTGCAAAGTTACCACCCATGACTATTTGTCAGTGACAGAGATATGATTCTTGCGTTCATCCATTTTCAAGGCCTGTGGCCTTCTCCAAGTGAGATCCTAGGTGAGTATGTTATTATTAAAATCAAACTATTTTACACAATATAACAAGTACTTGAGAGGCCTAGTTTCCAATAAAACAGTGGCCTGGAACTCAAGGTTTTCAGGCCTACAAGACACATTTTGATGGCTTGCAAAGGGACATTTGATTCCTATTGGAATCCAGACAGAGTGTATCATTTGGAATTTCTATTCACCCACAACAGGCATGTAGAATGATTGTCCGGTTGGGAAGTAATGGGTGCAATAAATCCAAGTAACAGATTGGATTAGTTTGGGAAAATGTATGTTATATTTGAGAAGCACAAGATTATTTAATCAATCAATGTACATGCAAAAACATAGATATTGAAAGATGTTTGTTTTTTTAAATCTACCTGCAATAGTGCATCCTGGGAAATATGATAATGATGGGCGTGGTTTCGGTTACTTTTTAACACCTGAATCAACACTAGAAAGGTTACACTGAAAAATCAACACTAGGTAACACTGGCCAATTTGCAGTGTACACACACAGTCATCTTGTAAGTGGGGAGAGTGAGTCTTTTAAGCAGCAATTTTCAGGTTCACAGAGACAAGGGAGAGAAGAAAATTTAGATTATTGAGATGAAGGAGGAGAGACAACATGCTTCCCCTAATCAATTGCTCACTGTCAGCTTGATTAGATGAGTAAGGTGTGTTAGTCCACGGCTAAAAACCTAAGCTTGTACTCACTCACAGCCCTAACTGCCTGCTCTTTCTTATTAACCCTGCATTCAGAATACATTTGCCCTAAACCGGTACTGTATGTTGTGGAAATTCAGTACTGAGAGAGACTTCATTTCTTCAAACGATCATCTTATTCAATATCGATTAATTATTGATCTAATGAGGCTTGGTTGACCCCCGACCCTTGTGCTGGATCGAGTAACCTAACATTCACACAAATGCAGGGTACTATAGCTGACACTAACAATGCTCAGTCATGGTTGGTTCAACCCCCCTTATGCAGACCAAGGAGCATCATAAAGCACTCAGGGTTCATCTTGTCATTATCTTCACATGGGTTGTTGTCATAACCCCACCCTGGCTTAGTTTCCCAGATGCAAGGAGGATTTTGAGAAAATGAGGGATTATTCTACTCCTAAACTATCTCTAGTAAAACACATTCCTGTCTAAGTAATGCAGTCTTTAACTCCTTTGTCAGCTCAAGCCATCTCCAGTAACCATACACCCAGATTAGCTGCAGGGAACTAGAGTGGAGCCCATGAAAGACACTAACATGACACTAACATGATAGAAATGTATTACTATTAGTTAAATACAAATATAAATATAAATGTTAACCATTAATATCAAATAAATAAACATAATTTCTATATCACAAGTATGCAGCCTTTCAGGATTGAAGTTGCATTGGCCCTCCCAGCTGAGGGCTTGGGGCAGTGTGTGATTAGCTCTGCCAATCTGGATGCCCGTGAAAAGTGGCATTGCTGCAGGCATACACAGCAGGTTTCTGCCCAGGCAGTCTGGCAGCCAAACCTCTAATTGATTTCTATTATGGTCCCAAACAATGCCTACTGACCCACAGCAGCTGCAGAGCATAGGCAGGCGGTCATCTGTAAACCTGTCTGACGCAGACAAGCAACTACATATGCATGCACACATGACGCACGCACACCCGAATACTCGCACATGCAGTGACGAGCAAAAAAAACACACACGGGCATGCACGCACGCACTGACTCACTCATTCATGCACTCACACACAGCTCCCATTTCCATCAGCTGAATGTAGCAGAAGGCTTGGCTAAAATGAAAACACATTCAACAGGGTTTTACAAATAAACTGGCAAATAAATAAATAGTATTAGTGATTAACTTATAGAATAAAAAGAGTGTTTGCCAATTGAAAGGAATTAATTAGGAAAACGACAATAAACAAACAATGTAATAATGTGTTGTTTGATGTCCGTGTGAATATTGCATTTTAATTACAAGTCTATCTGATACTGGAGCTCAGTAATGGACCAAACAATAAGAAAATACCCTTTCACGGCCTAATGTTTTATGACATATAACAAGCTCTGCCATGAATTTTGAATAATTATTACACACACCGACATCCACACATCCAAGCCCTCGGAAATTAATGTGCGTTTTTTACGATAAGAGACCAAGACCATTGTGAATGGTCCATTGAAGGTCCATTGAAAGCCTGTGTAATGGCTCCAGGGAGGGTTTGTAGTCTAATGAATGTGTTATTAGGTCTCTTTCTCTCTTGTCCTTCTCCCTGGTTGTGTTTTGATTCCAGTACTCTGTCTTGTATGGGTCCCCGTACTCCTTGATAACTGTGTCGGCCGCTTTCAGTGGAGCAACGCTGCAAGTCCTTTATTCAGGCATGGAGACACCAGTCTTATCTGAGAACTCCAGCCTCACTCCACACACACACAGGCGCAGCCACACACTCACAGTACTCACAGACACACAATTGACGCACACGCACACACACACACCAACAACTCCTATAAACCCCCCGGGCCTTAGGATACGCACGCTGCATTTCCATGGCAACCACTGTTCTGAGTTCACAGTGAATATTAGTATTTTACTCTAGTCTAAGAAGTAATATGTACAAAGATGTGAATAGCGCCTATACACACTTTGACTGTCTGTCAGAATGTGGGTTTATTGCATGCATGCTAGAGCAGCGGGGAAAGAGAGTCACACAAATTAAATCAATGTTTATTGGTTGCGTACGCACAGATAATTGACCAGTGTTACCTACACTGGCTTAACGTAGTTCCTCTGAACTCCCGCGCAAGGTCGGAGTTCAGCCCCCTCCCCATGGTGCTGAAATTGTGACTATGCTTGTAACGCTCGTCGTCGTAAGGAAGATTGGAAAGTGTTCATGATCTTTATTGTCAAGAATCACTCAAACAAAAATAACAAATATAAAAACAAAAGCGAACAGTTCCGTTAGGCACAGATACTAAACGGAAAACACCCTACAAAACACAAACGGAAAATGACAACTTATATATGATCCCCAATCAGAGACAACGATTGGGAACCACACTAGGCAAAAACAACAAAGAAATAGAAAAGTCTCCCACCCGAGTCACACCCTTACCTAACCAAACATAGAGATCCTTATTTATTCTCTAAGGTCAGGGCGTGACAGTACCCCCCCCCTCCCCTCCCCCAAAGGTGAAGAATCCAGCCACAAACCTGAACCTATAGGGGAGGGTCCTGGTGGGCATCTACTCTCGGTGGGGGCTCCGGTGCGGGATGCAGACCCCGCCCTGCTTTAGGCTCCCCCCAGGCTCCCCCCACTTTGGTGCGGATCGCTGCTGGAGGCTCCGGACTGGGGACAGTCGCTGGAGGCTCCGGACTAGGGACAGTCGCTGGAGGCTCCGGACTAGGGACAGTCGCTGGAGGCTCCGGACTAGGGACAGTCGCTGGAGGCTCCGGACTGGGAACCCTCGCTGAAGGCTCCGGACTGGGAACCCTCGCTGAAGGCTCCGGACTGGGAATCCTCGCTGAAGGCTCCGGACTGGGAACCCTCGCTGAAGGCTCTGGACTGGGAACCCTCACTGAAGGCTCTGGACTGGGAACCCTCGTTGAAGGCTCAGTGCCATGGATCATCATTGGAGGCTTCGGGCCATGAATCATCACTGGAGGCTTCATGCCATGGATCATCACTGGAGGCGTCGGGCCATGGATCATCACTGGAGGCATCGGGCCATGGATCATCACTGGAGGCACCGGGCCATGGATCATCACAGGAGGCTTCGTGCCATGGATTATCACTACAGGCTCCGGGCCAAGAATCATCACTGGAGGCTTCGGACGTGGAGCCGGAACAGGTCTCACCGGACTGAGGAGACGTACTGGAAGCCTGGTGCGGGGAGCTGCCACAACACGTCCTGGCTGAATCGACCCTGTAGCACGGCAAGTGCAGGGAGCTGGAACAGGCCGAACTGGGCTGTGCTGGTCAACTGAGAATACCATGCGTAGAGCTGGCGCAGGATATCCTGGACCGAAGAGACGCACCGGAGGCCAGGAGCGCTGAGCCGGAAAAATCCATCCCGTCTGAATGCCCACTCTAGCATGGCAACTGCGGGGAGTTGGAAAGGAGCGCACCGGGCTATTAATGCGTACTGGAGACACCGTGCGCATCACTGCATAACACGGTGCCTGACCAGTCACACGCTCCCCACGGTATGCACGGGGAGTTGGCTCAGGTCTAAACCCTTCCTCTGTCAATCTCCCCGTGTGCCACCCCCCAATTGGGGGGCTGCCTCTCGTGCTTCCGTCGTTGCCTTGACTCTTCGTATCGTCGTCGTTCTTCTTTCGCTGCCTCCGCCTGCTTCCAGGGTCTTGTACCCTGCCATTACCTCCTCCCAGGTCCAGTATGTCCTCCACTTCCTTTTCTCCAGGGCCCAGGATCCCTGCTCCTCCTGGCCATGCTACCTAGTCCTATTTTGGTGGGGTGTTCTGTAAGGCTCGTTGTCGTAAGGAAGAGTGCGCCAAAGGGCAGTGTGGAAAGTGTTCATGATCTTCATTGTCAATAATCACTCAAACAAAAATAACAAATACAAAAACGAAAGCGAACAGTTCCGTCAGGCACAGATACAAACGGAAAACAACACCCCACAAAACCCAAATGGACAATGACAACTTATATATGATCCCCAATCAGAGACAACGATAGACAGCTGCCTCTGATTGGGAACCACACTAGGGAAAAACAACAAAGAAATAGAAAACATAGATTCCCCCACCCGAGTCACACCCTGACCGAACCAAACATAGAGAATAAATAAGGATCTCTAAGGTCAGGGCGTGACTGCTGCTGGCTATTGAATCTATGACAGGCTTTCTGTGGTGCCAGGGCATGTATCACATATCTTTGCTTTAGCTAATGGATAAATGTTTATTGGTAGGCCTATTTGGTTGTAGTTGTATCATGTTAAGCTTAATATTTCACGAAGCTATACAGTGTTGCAAGGCTGCCATGATTTAGACTGTTGTCTGTCGGCAATAACGTAATGACTTTTTCAGTAATTAAAGTTGTAAATTAAAAAACATTGCAGAATGTAAATTACATTTTCAAAACAGCATACTAATCAGAAACCAATAGATAAAATAATCAAATACAACTGTCCTGTATAGGCTACCTGAACCTGCATGATATGAGCCGTCCTCGTGCTCTCGCTCAGCTTGGATATAAAGTTGTTGTGAGTAAAACCAGTCTGTTAATGCCAAATGATAGGGATTGTTTTATTATGCATTGTATCTATAGCGACACAGTATTTACCTGCTATTTAGCTGCTATTTATAAATGTTTTTATTAAAACTACACATTAAATAGCTTAACAATTAGGAAAAAAGTAGTCGGCTTGAGGATACACTTAACCACTATTTACTGTTGAACTCATCAGGTTTTGTCTGGCTAATAGTCTACACAAATGGGCTGAAATCAAGACAAATGTAATTAAATCCAGTGTAGAAATTCCTCTGGTCTTCTGAAGTCCTCCTCATTATGCATTGTGTCTATTGTGCTGCACACAATTTAAACTTAGTCTTGAATGATGCATGCCAAGGTATTCCAGAGATTGGGGACTGATAAAAATGCAACCACACAACTCAAACACCGGTTTCACCAGTTTTCTTTAGCTTGAGGCCTCAATAACTAGTGTCCACTAAAGATAATCTGTTTGCATCTGCAGATAAGTTGTCACAGAGCTTCCTATACACTTAATATTTTTTTCTGTAACGTGTTGAGGCCAGCAATTAAGGAGAATGAGAGGTCAGTTAAAAATAAAAATAAAAATAAAACTGCTGTATTTGAAGCACTCCTCCCTTCTGCACAGTTTTCCTGATGTTGCTACGGCAATTAAGCTGTTTTCTTTTACCATCCCTGTAACTGTCACTTCTGCATGAAGATGATTGTTTTCTAAACTAAAACTCATAAAGAGCGACATGAGAAACTTTAGGCTTGGTCTGATATGAGCTCTTCAACACCTGGGTGAACTCCACTCACTGCACTGGCACCATTGTAGCCTTGACCACGGCATTTGTTCACTGATATCCTTTTACTTTCAATCAATCAGTTCAATTATTTAATTTTCAAAGCCCGAGCAGTGACGTGTAGCCTGGCTTCCCCAAATATTTGTTCAATGAAACAACTCAAATAATACAATCATTTAGGCTCTCTGTCACGCCTTGGTCTTAATATTTTGTGTTTTAGTATATTAGTTAGTCAGACCAGGGTGTGACATGGGGTTATTATGTATTGTATTTTCGTATTGGGGTTTGTAGTGTTTGGGATTGTAGTTGATTAGGGGTGTGTGTGTGTGTTAAATAGGTTGGCTGCCTGAGGCGGTTCTCAATCAGAGTCAGGTGATTCTCGTTGTCGCTGATTGGGAACCGTATTTAGGTAGCCTGGTTTTCGCCTTGTATTTCGTGGGTGATTGTTCCTGTCTCTGTGTAGTGTGCACCAGTCAGGCTGTAATAGGTTTCACGTTCTGTTTGTTGTTTTTGTATTTATAGTTATTCGTGTATAGTTCGTTCGTTTTGTCTTCCTAATAAACATGAGTAACTTACACGCTGCATTTCGGTCCGACTCTCCTTCAACAAAAGAAGAACGCCGTTACAGAATCACCCACCAAACACGGACCGAGCAGCGTGTCAACAGACAGGAGCAGCGCAAACAGGAGCAGCGCAAAGAGGAGCCGCGTTTTAAGGATTTCTGGACATGGGAGGAAATCCTGGACGGAAGAGGACCCTGGGCTAAACCAGAAGAGTGTAGCCGCCCTAAAGCGCAGCAGGTGAAGAGGAAACAGGAGCTAAATGACAGGCAGCGACTGCTGGAGCAGCAAAGGGAGGAGGAATTATTCGGTGAATGGACATGGGAAGACGAACTGGACGGAGAAGGACCCTGGGCTCAGCCTGGTGAATATCGCCGCCCCAAGGAGGAATTAGAAGCGGCTAAAGCGGAGAGGCGCAAGTATGAGGAGGCAGCACGGCGACGTGGATGGAAGCCCGAAAAGCAGCCCCCAAAGAATTGAGGGGGGCTATCAGGGAGTATGGCTGCGTCAGGTAGGAGACCTGCGCAATCTCCCTGTGCGTACCGGGGGCTAGAGAGACCGGGCAGGCACCGTGTTATGCAGTGGTGTGCACGGTGTCCCCAGTGCGGGTGCATAGCCCGGTGCGTTATATTTCAGCTCCGCGTATCGGCCGGGCTAGATTGAGCGTCGAGCCTAATGCTATGAAGCCGGCTCTACGCATCCGGTCTCCAGTGCGTCTCCTTGGGCCGGCTTACATGGCACCAGCCTTGCGCTCTGTGTCTCCGGTTCGCCTACATAGCCCAGTGCGGGCTATTTCTCCTCACAGCACTGGCAGGGCAACCGTGAGTATTCAACCATGTAAGGTTGGGCAGGCTCGGTGCTCAAGAGCTCCAGTGCGCCTGCACGGTCCGGTCTATCCTGTACCACCTCCACACCCAGCCCTCCAGTAGCAGCTCCCCGCACTAGGCTTCCTGTGCGTGTCCTCGGCCAAATACCACCAGTGCCAGCACCACGCATCAGGCCTTCAGTGCGCCTCGCCTGTTCAGCGCAGCCAGCGCTTTCTCCCTCTCCTGCGCTGTCGGAGTCTCCCGTCTGTTCAGCGGTTCTAGAGCCTTCCTCCTCTACAGCGCTGCCGGAGCCTCCAGTCTACATTGAGCAGCCAGAGCTGTCAGTTTGCATAGAGCAGCCTGAGCTGCTAGTCTGCATGGAGCAGCTAGTCTGCATGGAGCAGCCAGATCTTCCAGTCAGCCAGACTCTTCCAGATCTGCCAGTCAGCCAGACTCTTCCAGTCAGCCAGACTCTTCCAGTCAGCCAGACTCTTCCAGATCTGCCAGTCAACCAGGCTCTTCCAGTCAACCAGACTCTTCCAGATCTGCCAGTCAACCAGACTCTTCCAGATCTGCCAGTCAGCCAGACTCTTCCAGATCTGCCAGTCAGCCAGACTCTTCCAGATCTGCCAGTCAACCAGACCCTTCCAGATCTGCCAGTCAACCAGACTCTTCCAGATCTGCTAGTCAGCCAGGATCCGCCAGTAAACCAGGATCTGCCAGATCCGCCAGTCAGCCAGGATCCGCCAGTCAGCCAGGATCCGCCAGTCAGCCAGGATCTGCCAGATCTGCTAGTCAGCCAGGATCCTCCAGTCAGCCAGGATCTGCCAGATCTGCCAGTCAGCCAGGATCCGCCAGTCGGCCAGGATCCGCCAGTCGGGCAGGATCCGCCAGTCAGCCTGGATCTGCCGGATTATACTGCCTGGCTGGGCTTCATCTCGTTACTGGGCTTCATCTCGGTACTGGGCTTTTTCTCAGTACTGGGCTTCATCTCAGTCCTGAGCTGCCCCTCAGTCCCGAGCTGCCCCTCAGTCCCGAGTTGCCCCTCAGTCCCGAGCTGCCCCTCAGTCCCGAGCTGCCCCTCAGTCCCGAGCTGCCTCAGTCCCGAGTTGCCCCTCAGTCACGAGCTGCTCCTCTGTTATGTAGGGTTCTGGGTGAGGACTATTCGGCCATGGTCGGCGGTTAGGGTGGATTATCCATGGACGCGAAGGGGAGGAACAATGACATGTATGAAGTGGGGTCCACGTCCGGAGCCGGAACCGCCACCATGGACAGACGCCCACCCGGACCCTCCCTATGGTTTTGAGGTGCGTTCGGGAGTCCGCACCTTAGGGGGGGGTTCTGTCACGCCTTGGTCTTAGTATTTTGTGTTTTAGTTTATTAGTTAGTCAGACCAGGGTGTGACATGGGGTTATTATGTATTGTATTTTCGTATTGGGGTTTGTAGTGTTTGGGATTGTAGTTGATTAGGTGTGTGTGTGTGTTTAATAGGTTGGCTGCCTGAGGCGGTTCTCAATCAGAGTCAGGTGATTCTCGTTGTCGCTGATTGGGAACCGTATTTAGGTAGCCTGGTTTTCGCCTTGTATTTCGTGGGTGATTGTTCCTGTCTCTGTGTAGTGTGCACCAGTCAGGCTGTAATAGGTTTCACGTTCTGTTTGTTGTTTTTGTATTTATAGTTATTCGTGTATAGTTCGTTCGTTTTGTCTTCCTAATAAACATGAGTAACTTACACGCTGCATTTCGGTCCGACTCTCCTTCAACAAAAGAAGAACGCCGTTACACTCTCTGTGTTTTCATAATCTTCCTTCAATTCGCAAGTGGCTGAATCTCACCGGAGAAATCATCCGAGCGAGGGAAACAGCGCCCCTCGGTCTCAGTATGTGTAGCCCATCCATCTGATGCCGTCTGGACCAAAAGAGTATGAGATGTGTCCGACGTAGCATTTGATTGTTTGACACCAGCAAGCATTTGGCCCCCCTTGATTAAAAAATAAAAGAATTTGCCAATCAGCGTTGCACCCTGTGGGTTGTCCTGGCGTAGGTAAACACCCCCCAAGTGTGTCCAGTTTGGATTTGGCTTCACACCAATCACATCACATTGTCAGAAAATCGTGTCTGTTTCTTGTCTGCTTGTGTTGTTGTCCTGCAGTAGTTAGCTGGCGAAATCAGCCCTTTCCTAAGTGGGTATTTGGGTATTTGGACTTGTGATTTTGACTTAATTCTCTGTACAAGCCAATGATTATGAAAGCCTTTCTAACCATAAACTCATATATTGTGCCACTGCCCTGAGACGATTGAAGTTCAATATGTAGCCTAGTAGGCTCACATCAACTAGCTTGCTAATTTAGCTGGTTCATTGTTGCCCTATGTGTGGAAGCTAGGCTAGCAAGCATTTTAGCTAGGTAGCGTATGACAACAAAAGCTAAAAGCGTATTGTATGACAGAGCCATAGACCGTATTGCCAACCTGAAAGAGAGGTGGATGGTCTAAAACTAGGCCGAGTCCATTTTTTATTTTTTTACTTGCGTGGAATGGGCGCGCGCACACACACACACACACACACACAAATGCCATAGGAAGGCCAACTAGAACATCAAGGTCAGTACAGGTGCATCAAAACAGGGACAGAGAGACTGAAAAACAGCTTCCATCTCAAGGTCATCAGACTGCTGAACAGCCATCACTAGCACATCAGAGGCGGCTGCCAATAGACCTAGATTAGGGATCACTGGCCACTTTTAGAAATGGATCACAGTCCTCAGGTGCGATGGAGGCCCACGTCGGCGGTTTGTTGTTATGTGAAGTGAAGAGAAGGTGTTTAGCTTGAACAGGAGCAAGGCATTGGTGTCTGCTACGTGGCTAGCTTTCCCTTTATAATCTGTGATTGTCTGGAGGCAAAACATATTTGTCACAGAGCTTCATCACAGATATCACCACCAATAAACTTAACTCCATCCTATACTTTTTTTTACAGTCTTATTGGCTTACTGATTCAACCAGCTATACATGGTTCTGCCTTCGGCCATAACGCACGTTGTAACAACATCAACATGTACTTGACCAAAGCACCTCTACACTGGCACGTAGTCTGAACACTGACAGAAAATCCCTGGGGGGAAAGTATCTGCTTACCAGAGCGTTACTACAGCTACAGCCTTTTCTCAGACAGGGTGTAATTTGTGATGCAGACAGAGACCTCTATCTCCTACATAGTGCACTACTTTTGACCAGAGCCCTATTCCTAAGTAGTGCACTATATAGGGAATAGGGTGCCTTTTGAGACGCAGCCTCAGACTTCTGCCAGGCAGGCATTTCATAATATTGCACAGTACTGAGTGTGTTTTCATGGCCGTTTATGCTGCTTTCCCGAGGTCCAGCGCTCAGCTGTCAATCAGACAGGCTCCCCAGCCTCGGTCCCGCCCACTGATACAAAACAAGTTGGTCAGTGTTACCTAGTGTTGATTTTTCAACGTGACGTTTCTAGTGTTGATTCTAGTGTTGATTCAGGTGTTAAACTAACTCTGAAAGTATTACATTAACACTCAAATAACCCAAGTGTTGGGGTTAATAACCAGTGTTTAACATAAACTAGGCCCATTATTATCATATTTCCAGGAGGCTTTATTGCAGGTTGATTCTTTAAAATTGTTTGTTTCAGTATCTATGTTTTTGCATTTACATTGATTGATTAATTCATTTTACGCTACATAACTATAAATAACACATTTTCTAATCAAATCCAATCTGTTACTTGGACTTATGGCATCCATTACTAAAATGGTTGATCCAGTTTAGATTGTTTAGGACGGTAGTCTCATATCTTCATCTTTGCAACCAAGCAGTCATTCTGAATGCAGGTTCTGGTTGAATAGAAATTCCAAATGTTGGATATCCCCACTCTGGCCGAATTGCATTGGGATTTACACATCACTTTTCAAGCCATCATGATGTGACTTGCAGTCCTGAAAACCATGAGTTTCAGGCCACTATATTAGGGTAAAACAAGGCCCTCAAAATAATTACCTAGAGGGTGAGTCTTCACTGCAAAAACAATAAATAGCGAGGAGAGCGAGTCAATCAATCTGTTAAATGCAGATATTTTTCAGTGTGTAGTGCAAGCCATCCATTTGGCCAGGTAACATTTGATTTGATCGTGCATTCCACACTCTGACATAATGTAGCCTATCGTTTGGCATTTACATTGGATAATAATACTTTACTTCGTGGTTCTAGGTAAATTCTTAAGCATTTTGAACAAATAGCTGTTCGGGAGCCAAATGAGCCAGCTCTGTTACATGAACAGAGCCAGCTCACCAAAAAGACAGACTGCACATCACTATTAAATAATTTGTATTTCAATATATTAGCTTAGAGCTCACTTGATGAAGGGGGACCCCCCCCCCCAAAAAAACAAATGACTACCACAACCATGTCACTAACAAATAAAGGCGAGGTACTCTGGGAAATATGTAAATAAGGCTTTACACTAAGCAGTGTGTTAACTGAACTCTAAACGGGTCCACACTAATCAGACACTGGACCGGTGTTACATTTAACACTGGGAAATTTGCAGTGTAATTATGTACGGTAAAGTTTAAAGTCACTGGTGCATGGAGACCCACTGTCCCTCAGTTTCAGATACGCAACACAGATACACACCCGCTCATGAACACACACACATCTGACAGACATGACAGGGACACAGCTCTTCTCTTGCACTCTGAAAACACTCTAGGTCATGTTTGTAGTACTGTGGTCCCATAGCAGAGGTCCTCAGAGCTTCACCACAGCATTGTTACAACTTCAATCCCTAGTCAAAAGCTGTCATGTGAAAAACAGCATGAACATAAAGTATGGAACGTATTTGATGCAATGATGCAATTATTCTATCTATGCTTCATATCACTTACAGTCACGTCCGGAATTATTGACACCCTTGATAAACATGGGCAAAAATTACTATTAAGAAAACTGAGCTATTCTGTATTGTATGCTCCAAACAATTGGGAAGTTACATATTTTGTACTAAAACAATTGCTCAGAGAAAGAGGTTTTGTTTAACAAGTACTAAAAACAATTAAAAAGGTAGGGGTCAAAATTATTGATGCTTTTGCTTTTTCAATACCTTTCAATACCTCACGGATAACGGCACTGAAATGTTTAATGAGTTGGAGAACACATAAGGAAGGATCTTAAACCACCCTCGCTTATGGACTGCCCTCTTCAATTCAAACCACAGGTTTTCAATGGGTTTCAATTCATTTTGTGGCCAACTATTTCCTTGTGAATTTTGATGTGTGCTTGGGGATATTGTTTTCTGGAAGATCCATGTTTGGCCAAGTTACAGCCTCCTGGCAAAGGCAACCAGGTTTTTGGTTCAAATGTACTGATACCAGATAAAGTTAATGATGCTGTTGACCTTAATTAACAGCGCCCTAGGGCCAGCGCCCTAGGGCCAGTGAAAGCAAAATAGCCCCATAACGTCAAAGATCCACCACCATATTTCACAGTAGGTATGGGGTTATCTTCTGCTTATGCAGAAATGTTGACGCCAAACCCACCACTGGTGTGCGTGACCAAAGAGCTTCATCTTCATGTCATCTGACCAAAGTACCAGTCCAGGCGTTTACGTTTGTTGGATGACATGAAATTAGAGCTCGTTGCGTCGAAAGGAGAAGGTACTCATGAACTTTACCCAGTATCAGTGTAGGGCCAGGACATTTTAGCCAAAAACCTGGTTCCCTCTGCCAGGAGGCTGAAAGTTTGCCGCAAGTGGATCTTCCAGCAATAAAATAACCATACACACACACATTCCATATTTTGGAATGGCCATCTCAGTCTCCGGACCTGAAACCTATTGAAAACCTGTGGTTTGAATTGAAGATGGCAGTCTATAAGGATATCAATGATCTGGGAGGATTCTGTATGGAGGAATGGTCTAAGATCCCTCCATATGTGTTCTCCAACTCATAAAACATTTCAGAAAAAGGCTCAATGCCGTTATCCTCGCAAGGTGATGTATTGAAAGGTATGAAAAACAGGGGTGTCAATTTTGATGCCTACATTGAAAAAAATATATATAATCGCTTGTTCAAAGAAATACATTTCTCTGAGCAATTGTATTAGTTAAAATTATATTAATTTCCCCCCAAAATGTGCATATAGTATAGCTCAGTATTTGTTATTTATTTTATACAGTAAATTGTTCATATTTATCAAGGTGTCAATAAATTTGGACCCCACTGAAAAATTCAAACCATTATGTTTCCTTCTTAAAGTACCACTCTAGCTAAGACTGTATGCCACCTGCTAACAGTGTTCAATTAGACTTGACTCATCATTTCAAGAACGCTATTACATCAGTACTTCAGCATCAAACAGGAATGCCACCTAAGAACCCTCACGCACCTTTACACAGTGCCTTCAGAAAGTATTCACACCCCTTGACTTTTACCGCATTTTGTTGTGCTACAGCCTACATTGAAAATGGATTAAATGGAGATGTTTTGTCACTGGTCTACACACAATAGCCCAAAATGTAAAAGTGGAATTATGTTTTTCAATGTTTTTACAAATCAATAAAAACTGAAGAGCTGAAATGTCTTGACTCACTAAGTATTTAACCCCTTTGTTATGGAAAGCCTAAATAACTTCAGGAGTAAACATTTGTAAGGTCCCTCAGTTTAGAAGTGAATTTCAAACACAGATTCAACCACAAAGAGCATGGAGGTTTACCAATGTCTCGCAAAGGGCACCTATTTGTAGATGGGTACAAAAAAAAGCAGACTTTGAATAACCCTTTGAGCATTGTGAAGTTCTGAATTACACTTTGGTTGGATTATCAATACAGCCAGTCACTACAAAGATTCCTAACTCAGTTGCCAGAGAGGAAGGAAACCAATCAGGGCTTGGTGACTTTAAAACAGTTACGGAGTTAGATGGCTGTGATAGGAAAAACTTGAGGTGGGATCAACAACATTGCAGTTGCACTACAATACTAACCTAATCATTGACAGAGTGACAATAAGGGAGCGTGTACAGAATAAAAAAATAATACAAAACATGCATTGTGTTTGCAAAAAGGATCTAAAGTAATACTGCAAAAACATGTGGCAAAGCAATTAACATTTTGTCCTGAAGTGTTATGTTTGGGGCAAATCCAATACAACACATTACTAAATACCAGTCCATATTTTCAAGCATAGTAGTGGCTGCATCATGTTATCGGTATGCTTGTAATCATCAAGGACTGGGAAGTTTCAGGATAAAAAGAAATGAAACGATGCTAAGCACAGGCAACATCTTAGAGGAAAACCTTGTTCAGTCTGCTTTCTATCAGACACTGGGTGTCACGTTTCTCATATGGAGGAGACCAAGGTGCAGCGTGATGAGAATACATTCTTCTTTTAATGAACACGTAACACACTATACAAAACAACGTGGCACTATGCCCACCGAGTGCAGACACAGGCAAATACACATAGAAAATAACAAACTATCCAAGGCATATGGATACCTAAAGATGGTCCCCAATCAGAGACAACAATAAACAGCTGCCTCTCATTGAGAACCAATCTAGGCAACCATAGATATATAAACACCTAGACTGGGGAACTCCATAAACATACAAAAACCCTAGACAGGGTAAAACACATATATCACCCTTGTCACACCCTGACCTAACCAAAATAATAAAGAAAACAAAGATAACTAAGGTCAGGGCGTGACACTGGGAGATGAATTCACCTTTCAGCAGGACCATAACCATAACCTAAAACACAAATATAGACTGGGCATACTTACCAAGAAGTCAGTGAATGTTCCTGATTAGCTGAGTTCTATAGTGAGACATGAAAATGGTTGTCTAGCAATGATCAACAATTTATTTGACAGTTCTTGAAGAATTTGGGGCCAATGTTGCACAATCCAGGTGTGGAAAGCCACCGGCCACCACAACACAACATTGGTTATTAAGGTGGATGATTTTGTTTGTTACTTGGAACGTATTCATCACTATTAGCTATCTACCACCTATTACCATCTATCTACCAAGTCATTTACAGTCAACAATCTTGATAAATTGTACATTAACAAACCAAAATGTGAGTCAATGACCCTGTACTATAAGGAGGTACATTAATTGATTCATTCAGATGAGTTGACTCTCGATTTAAGAAAAAGTCAAAGGAGTGGGTAGCTACACGGATCACAATAAATAAAAAGATGCATTAATGCAAACAAAATATCATTATTCATTAGCGAGCAAGCACCACTAAAATAATGACTGTTGTTCTATGGTCTATAATGATGATAATTAGCACTCATTACGGCACAAAAGGTTTAAGCATGGAACTAGTGTATTATTATGATGATTATGTAAATTACCACAGAATAAAATCCCTCAGAGCGTGGCAATTACTTAGCCTACTTACTTTATTCCCCATCATATTGTCATCTGCATATGATGTTACAGTATTAACCCCTGATTCACCTCACAGATGCAGACGATATGAGTGGAGGAGTTAGCGATAATGCTAACAATGCTACTAGATACTCTGTAGCCACAATACAGCATCTCCCTCAATATGCATGAAGTGTTTTCAGCCATGTGACATATTTTAACCCCTTGTCCTGCTCAAAGATGCTACTAGCTACCTGTAGTAACTGCCACACTAATTCTCTCCAATAGTATGCCTAAACACTAATGCAATAGGCCACTGGGGGAAATAACAGCATTCAGAGAACAATCAGGAATACCGTTTACAAAGAACGCCGTGTGCCAGTGCTCAGTTCAAGCATTTTACTACGCTGATAGAAAACATATATTAGCGTGTCAAATATTAACACCTACTCCACAGAGTCATCTCTAATTCAGGCATAATAAAGGTTTTTCAGCAGCGCATTTAAAACTCAAGTTGAGAGCCAAGCTGATTGACTCTAGGTAATCTCTGCCGAGAGTAGTATTTTCAGTAACAGGCATTGATGATGATAACCCTTTATATCTAACGCTTTACTTATTTACATCTGTTCACATACAAGTAGACCTCCTCACTTCCGTCTAAGCTTAGTGTTCTGATCGTGTCTATGATACTCCAGGGACCACCAATCTGCTATGCAGTCGCTTTGTCAGCTATACCACAGTAATCACGAGGAACAATAATTGCCAAAAACCTAAATTCCTCATTATAACAAGAAATGTAAGGTTTCCTTTACATTTTATGAGCCTTGCTGACATTCTTTATTAGCTGCAATGTTTGACACAGAGTGCAACCCTCAGGTATCCTGTAATTGGCTGATCTCACACACACACACACACAAATGACCAGCATGGTCTAATAATCACAGGCAGAACAGTTGAAACTGGAGCAGCAGCATGGCCAGGTGGACTGGGGACAACAAGGAGTCATCATGCCAGGTAGTCCTGGGGCATGGTTCTAGGGCTCAGGTCCTCCGAGAGAGAGAAAGAAAGAGAGAAAGATTTGTTTTGTCATGATTTGGTCGGGTTTAATTGTGTTGCTATTCTGGGGCTCTGTGGGGTGTGTTTGTGAACAGAGCCCTAGGACCAGCATGCTTAGGGCACTCTTCATGAGGTTTATCTCTCTGTAGGTGATGGATTTGTTATGGAAGGTTTGGGAATCACTTTCTTTTAGGTGGTTGTAGACTTTAACGTCTCTTTTGTGGATTTTGATCATTAGTCTCTCTCTCTCTCTCTCTCTCTCTCTCTCTCGGGTCAACTGGCAGGACAATAGCTGCAGTGCTCACACTCTAACACATCTCATCCTATATATATGAGCACTGCAGCTATTGTCCTGCCAGTTGACCCGCAGGTCAGAGCGAGCAAGCTACGGAATTGTTTCATGGTCTAAACCAATCAATATTCACGCTGAGCAAGTATTGGTTGGCGGGAAGAAAACACCCCTGTTCGCTCAGAGGGGACTTTTCATCCAATAAATACATTACTGGACAACATGTTCAATAAAGAAAGAAGGGGAGAGAGGGAGAATGGAGGAAAGGGAGAACGGAGGAGAGGGTGAAGTTGATGCAGGGAAGGAAGAGAGGAAGAGTGAGAGGAAAAGAGGGAGAGAGGGTTGGAATAGTGAGTCAGCACCTTGGACTACATACAATTAGTGTTCCATTCCACTGTCCAACCCTACTTCTAGGAAATGCATTACTACACCTGCCAGAGAAAACATCCTTGCCTTCCTCTACATAAGCTGCGAATGCAAACCGAGGTGAATGCAGAGCCGAGGCGATGTTGCCTGAATAGAGATATTGTGTGTGGCCCTTATCTTAACAGAGTATTTCACCGCTACTGCATTGTCAGAAAGCTCTTGACGGAAATAAAGAAAACCAGCCTCCTCAGTATTTAAATATATATATGTAACCCATTAAGAATTGACGTCTGTATGCAATGCTTGTGCAAGGAAGTCCATTACACAGAGCTGAAAGACACTAACGAGACAGGGGCATATCAGATTCAGCCGTTGGAAGCATATTCAGAAACAACTTTCTTTTTCATACACAAATTTCTCGCAATTAAACCAATAGAGTTCCCTATATCTTCTCTTACCCACCTTCGTTCTCTCACTCGCTCAAGCCCTTTTCCTCCTTCCCTCTTCCAGTCACTCTCTATTGCTATCAATTCCTCCCTCTCTCAGCCCCCCTCTCCACTCTCTTTCCCTCCCTCCCTCCTGTTTGGCTGTGGGGCTTTTTTAACATTCTGATAAGAGACATCCATTAAATGTCATCCATCTAGACAGAGGACCACTGGCCCTGTAGTGCACACAGAGGGGTAGAGTAGAGTAGAGTAGAGTAGAGTAGAGTAGAGTAGAGTAGAGTAGAGTAGAGTAGAGTAGAGTAAGAGAGAGAGAGAGAGAGAGAGAGACTGGGAATAAATAAATAAAAATTGAGAGAGAGATTAGGTTAGAGGAAAAAATGAGTTTTCCCCAAAACAGATGTTAATGTAAAACGTTTCAACCCAGAAAGGTTCCATGCTGAATTCTTCCCTCCCCATACTGGTGTTGGTCACATGGTACAAAATAATGGTTTGGAGTCTATGATGACGCAAACAGCTCTTCAGAAAGAACAGCAGGACCTTATCAACAATATGCCTGGTATCGATCCTATTCTCACTGCATTGATATTTCAACGGGTGACATTTGTAACCAATCTTGTATTTTCCATGTCTTGTTTACCAACTCATAAATAGAAAGTCGACCATTCTGGACAGAAGGTAGAGATGTAATGGAGAGACTCTGACCTTTGGGTAAGCGACTTAGATACCAAGGTGCTGCACTGTGGAAATGGACGAACACACATTACTGTGACCAGAGTGAGAGGTAAGAGTGTGAGATGGCCTCTGTCTCTAGTATTGTCACACTCCACTCTGACATCATTCAATTTAGTAGCATGAACTGCATTTACATTTGCTTATGTGGGAGTGTGCTTGTGTATGTTTGTGTGTGCATGTGTATGCATGCATTTGTGTGTGTGTACACATACATGTGTGCACTCTCCATGACTATGTGCAGTGGTGGCAAAAGTACCCAATTGGCATACTTAAGTATAAGTAAAGATACCTTCATCAAAAATGACTCAAGTTAAAAGTAAAAGTCCCCCAGTAAAATAAGTTAAAGTCAAAAAAATCTGGTTTAAAAAATACTTAAGTATCAAAATAAATACTTAAATATCAAAAGTACATTTTATAAATAATTTATAACTTCTTAGGGATAGGAGGCAGTATTTTCACATCCGGATGAAAAGCGTGCCCAAAGTAAACTGCCTGCTACTCAGGCCCAGAAGCAAGGATATGCATATAATTATGCAGTAGATCTGGATAGAACACACTCTAAAGTTTCTAAAACTGTTAAAATAATGTCTATGAGTATAACAGAACTGATTTGCCAGGCGAAACCCCTGAGACAAACCATCCAGGGGGGGCAAAAAATTGAGGTCATAGTATTTCCCGATGGTTTCTATGGGAAGCCCTATTTAATAGGAACCTGGTTGCAGTTCCTATGGATTCCACTAGATGTGTCACCCTGAAAGTCTCTAGTATTTTGGTGCGCGTGAACTGGAATGCGCTCCACATTGTTTTTATCCGGTATTGGAAAAAGTTTATCCCGTTTTAAATTTTATAGATTATTAACGTTTTAGGATACCTTAGGTTGGATTAGGAACGTTGTTTGAAATGTTTGGACCAAGTTTACACGTAACTTATTAGATCATTTGTAGTCATGTTGGGCGAGTTGGAACCGGTGTATTTCTGAATCAAACGCGCCAAATAAATGGACATTTTGGGGATATAAAGAAGGACATTATCAAAAGGACCATTTGTGATCTTTCTGGGACATTTTGGAGTGCCAATAGAAGAGGATCGTCAAAGGTAAGGCATTTATTATATCGTTATTTCTGACTTTTGTGTCGCCTGGTTGAAAATGATTTTCATGTGTTTGTATGCGGTGTGCTGTCCTCAGGTAATCACATGGTTTGCTTTCGCCGTAAAGCCTTTTTGAAATATGACACTGCGGCTGGATTAACAAGAAGTTAAGCTTTATTTTGATGTATTACACTTACATTTCCATGAATCTTGAATATTGATATTTCTGTAGTTTGAATTTGGTGCTCTGCAATTTCACAGGATGTTGTCAAATCGATCCCGCTAAAGGGATTGGCGCGCGAAGGTACTTTACACTCTTATTGTTACTTTACACTCAAATGGTACTTTACACTCTTAGAAAAAAAAGGTGCCATCTAGAACCGAAAGGGCTCTTTGGCTGTCCCCATTGAATAACCCTTTGAAGAACCCCTTTTGGTTCCAGGTAGAACTCTTTAGGTTCCAGGTAGAACCCTTTCCACAGAGGGAACCAAAAACGGTTCTCCTATTGGGACAACTGCAGAACCCTTTTGGTATCATTTTTTTGAGGTGTATATAAACCAGATTGCACAATTGAGTAGTTTTTTATTTATTTACAGATAGCCAGGGGAACACTCCAACACTCAGACATCAAATACAAATAAAGCATTTGTGTTAGTGAGTCCGCTAGATCAGAGGCAGTTGGGATGACCACGTATTTTCTTGATACGTGTGTTAATTGGACCATGTTCCTTTCCTGCTAAGCATTCGAAATGTAACAAATACTTTTGGGTGTCAGGGAAAATGTATGGGAGTAAAAAGTATATATGTTCTTTAGGAATATAGTGGAGTAAAAGTAAAAGTATTCAAAAATGTAAATAGAAAAATCCATGTACCCCAAAAAAATACAAAAGTTGTATTTATTTATTTACTTTACAAAACCTCGCTTTTTACTCACAAAACGGTGTTTATTCTCTAAAATCCTTTCAGTGTCAGACAGATAGCTGACAGACCTCTTAGTGTCACTCCCAAAAAAGTTAGCTTATAACAGTGAACCTATTTTTGTGGGACACACATAAGGCAATTCTAGGTCTTGTGGCATATTTTGGTTAAACTATCCCCAATTCAATGGAATTGCAACTCTCTGCATGCACAGTGCATTCTTCCATCACATGTGCAGTGCATTCTTCCATCAAATGTACAGCTTATTCTCAAGATCTTGCACACTAATGAGATGCTATTGAGCCCACATTACTACACTGTCTAAGCCAAGGACTACATGCTTTCTGGTAAGTTTTGATTACAATACTGGGTGGGGTAAATATTTTTATATGACGTACAAAGTTTAAATCATTTCTAACTTGTTAACAACTTCTGTTAGTTAGTTTTAGCTACCATGTGGGTTTTAGCTTGCTTGAGCCTGCTAACTGAGGAGTGTTTCCATACATGTTTCACTTTAAAACATTTGTCTTACAAAGAAGCTGTTTAATCTAACTGCTTAACTATTTATCTGTATATGGAATTGTAGCTGCTTTTTTCCCCCCATTTTTTCTAATCTTTACTCTGATGTGTGGAGACATTTCCCTGCAGCTAATTTATTTTATCTTTATTTAACTAGGCAAGTCAGTTAAGAACAAATTCTTATGTTCAATGACAGCCTAGAAACAGTGGGTTAACTGCGTGTTCAGGGGCAGAAACAACAGATTTGTGATTTGAACTTGCAACTTTGAGGTTACTAGTCCAACACTCTAACCACTAGACTACCCTGCCACCCAAAAATGTAGAAGGAAAAGCTGTGTACATTTGCAAATACTGTGCCAAATCATATGTGAAGAATGCAACAAAGATGCAGAATCATCTGGCAAAGGGAATTAAGTTCCCTCAGTACTCACAACAAGCAACCTCTGAAAAAAGTCCCGCTACTTCGATTCGAGGTGAAAATGATGAATCATACACATTATCAATAGCAACAGCTCAATGGTCCTCCTGGAATCAGAAGTATTTTTTTACTCAATGGAGGAACGTAGTCTAAGAACTCTGTTGAACTTTGCATCCAGCAAATGAGTATCTTGCTCAAGCTGTGTATGCAACTGGTTCACCTCTGATGCTTACAGGCAATGTGTATTGAAAGAGATTTCTGAATGTTCTTCACCCAGCATACACCCCTCCAACCAGACATGCTTGATCTACTCATTTTCTGGATGCAGTGTTCAACAGAGTTCAAGTGAAGGTCAAGAAAATCATAGAGAAAGCAGACTGTATTGCAATCATCTCTGATAGTAATTCCTTGCCCACAAACATTCGACAACCTAACTACATCATCTCAACCCCTCAACCAGTATTCTACAAGAGCACAGACACAAGAGACAACAGTAGGTTGTCTACATTGCAGATGAGCTGAAGGCAGTCATCAATGACCTTGGACCACAGAAGGTATTTGCACTGGTGACACACAATGCTGTGAACATGAAGGCTGCTTGGTGTAAAGTGGAGGAGTCTTACCCTCATGTCACACCCATTGGCTGTGCTGCTCATGCATTGAATCTGCTCCTCAAGTACATCATGGCACTGAAAACAATGGATAGACTTTACAAAAGAGTCAAGGAAATGGTTAGGTATTTGAAGTATCATCACGTTATAGCAATCTACCTCACCAAGCAAAGTCAGAAGAATAAGAGCACCACATTGAAGCTACAGCACACCCATTGGGGTGGTGTTGTCATCCTGTTTGACAGTCTCCTGGAGCGGGAGGAGTCTCTCCAAGAACTTGCCATTTCACAGTCTGCCAATATGGACAGCCCCATCAAGAGGATCCTCCTGGATGATGTATTTTGGGAGAGAGTGGTAAGCAGCCTGAAACTCCTAAAACATATAGCGGTAGCCAATGCACTGATTGAGGGAGACAATGTCATCCTGTCTGATGTTCAGACTCTGCTGAAAGACGTAAGAGAAGAAATCCGTACTGCCTTGTCCATTTCACTGTCGCTCCAAGCAGAGGAAACTGCAGTTCTGAAATACATCAAAATGCTTGAAGGCTTTCGCCTGAAGCCCATACACGCTGCAGCATACATGTGTTGGACCCCAACTTTGCTGGCAAGGGCATCCTGTCTGGTGCAGAAATCAACCAGGCCTATGGTGTAATCACTATCGTGTCTCGTCACCATGGCCTGGATGACAGTAAGGTTCTTGGCAGTCTGGCGAAGTACACTTTACAAGCAAGGGCATTGGGGCGGAGATGCCGTATGGCAGTCAACATATCTTCAGCCACCTGGTGAAAGGGACTTTGTGGATCTGAGGCTCTTTCCCCTGTTGCCTCCATCATCCTCCAAATCCCACCAACATCAGCCACCTCAGAGAGCTACTGGTCATTGTTTGGGAGCACACACACTAAAGCACGCAACAGGCTGACCAATACAAGGGTTGAGACCTTTTGAGCCTGAGCCGTCCTCAACAAGGTTGGAAAGTGAGAGTGAAGATGAGGCATCAGATTCTGATGTTCAAGAGGTGGACATTGAGGAGGTCCAGGGAGAAGACATTGAAGCCTGAGAGGAAGACAACCAAAGCTTTGGTTTCTAGACTATCATTTTACATACAGTGGGGCAAAAAACGATTTCGTCAGCCACCAATTGTGCAAGTTCTCCCACTTAAAAAGATGAGAGAGGCCTGTAATTTTCATCATAGGTACACTTCAAGTATGACAGACAAAATGAAAAACAAATCCAGAAAATCACATTGTAGGATTTTTTATGAATTTATTTGCAAATTATGGTAGAAAATAAGTATTTGGTCACCTACAAGCAAGCAAGATTTCTGGCTCTCACAGACCTGTAACAACTTATTTAAGAGGCTCCTCTGTCCTCCACTTGTTACCTGTATTAATGGCACCTGTTTGAACTTGTTATCAGTATAAAAGACACCTGTCCACAACCACAAACAGTCACACTCCAAACTCCACTATGGCCAAGACCAAAGAGCTGTCAAAGGACACCAGAAACAAATTGTAGACCTGCACCAGGCTGGGAAGACTGAATCTGCTATAGGTACGCAGCTTGGTTTGAAGAAATCAACTGTGGGAGCAATTATTAGGAAATGGAAGACCTGCAAGACCACTGATAATCTCCCTCGATCTGGGGCTCCATGCAAGATCTCACACCGTGGGGTCAAAATGATCACAAGAACGGTGAGCAAAAATCCCAGAAGCACACGGGGGGACCTAGTGAATGACCTGCAGAGAGCTGGGTCCAAAGTAATAAAGCCTACCATCATTAACACACTCCGCCGCCAGGGACTCAAATCCTGGAGTGCCAGACGTGTCCCTCTGCTTAAGCCAGTACATGTCCAGGCCCGTCTGAAGTTTGCTGGAGAGCATTTGGATGATCCAGAGGAAGATTGGGAGAATGTCATATGGTCAGATGAGAATGCTGAGTGTGCATCCAAAGAACACCATACCTACTGTGGAGCATCAAATCAAATCAAATTTATTTATATAGCCCTTCGTACATCAGCTGATATCTCAAAGTGCTGTACAGAAACCCAGCCTAAAACCCCAAACAGCAAGCAATGCAGGTGTAGAAGCACGGTGGCTAGGAAAAACTCCCTAGAAAAGCCAAAACCTAGGAAGAAACCTAGAGAGGAACCAGGCTATGTGGGGTGGCCAGTCCTCTTCTGGCTGTGCCGGGTAGAGATTATAACAGAACATGGCCAAGATGTTCAAATGTTCATAAATGACCAGCATGGTCGAATAATAATAAGGCAGAACAGTTGAAACTGGAGCAGCAGCACGGCCAGGTGGACTGGGGACAGCAAGGAGTCATCATGTCAAGTAGTCCTGGGGCATGGTCCTAGGGCTCAGGTCAGTTGAAACTGGAGCAGCAGCACGGCCAGGTGGACTGGGGACAGCAAGGAGTCATCATGTCAGGTAGTCCTGGGGCATGGTCCTAGGGCTCAGGTCCTCCGAGAGAGAGAAGGAGAGAATTAGAGAACGCACACTTAGATTCACACAGGACACCGAATTGGACAGGAGAAGTACTCCAGATATAACAAACTGACCCCAGCCCCCCGACACATAAACTACTGCAGCATAAATACTGGAGGCTGAGACAGGAGGGGTCAGGAGACACTGTGGCCCCACCCGAGGACACCCCCGGACAGGGCCAAAATGGAGCATGGGGGTGGAAACATCATGCTTTGGGGCTGTTTTTCTGCAAAGGGACCAGGACGTTTGATCCGTGTAAAGGAAAGAATAAATGGGGCCATGTATCGTGAGATTGAGTGAAAACCTCCTTCCATCAGCAAGGGCATTGTAGATGAAACATGGCTGGGTCTTTTAGCATGACAATTGTCCCAAACACACCGCCCGGGTAATGAAGGAGTGGCTTCGTAAGAAGCTTTTCAAGGTCCTGTAGTGGCCTAACCAGTCTCCAGATCTCAACCCTACAGAACATCTTTGGAGGGAGTTGAACATCCGTGTTGCCCAGCAACAGCCCCAAAACGTCACTGCTCTAGAGGAGATCTGCATGGAGGAATGGGCCAAAATACCAGCAACAGTGTGTGAAAACCTTGTGAAGACTTACAGAAAACGTTTGACCTCGGTCATTGCCAACAAAGGGTATATAACAAAGTATTGAGATAAACTTTTGTTATTGACCAAATACTTATTTTCCACCATAATTTGCAAATAAATTCATTAAAAATCCTACAATGTGATTTTCTGGATTTTCTTTCTCATTTTGTCTGTCATAGTTGAAGTGTACCTATGATGAAAATTACAGGCCTCTCTCATCTTTTTAAGTTTGAGAACTTGCACAATTGGTGGCTGACTAAATATTTTTTTGCCCCACTGTATGTATGTTGAAAACGTTTTTGGGAGATGCGATGGATCATTGGGGATCATTCAATATTCCCTTTCTTTTGTTGTTCAGTGAAATCATCCCATATGAAGAGTCAACTCGTTTAATTAAAGTCAAATTTGTAACTAAATTGTTGTTTTTTATTTCTAGTGGAAGGATTTAATAATTTGCAATTATGTCTACTTATGATAAGGTAAAAGGTTTATGTTTCGGTCTCCATATGATATGTTAAACATATCCAATGCAAAAAAACATTTACATTCAAATGGTATTAATATTAATTTGCATATATTTCCATATATTCCCGCTAATTCCCACGGAAGGTTTCCACCTCTAAATATTTCCCCCAAACTGTGCAACTCTACTCATAATACCACTCTTCACTCAGTAGGGAATAACAAACACAGAAACGCCCTTCACCCTTTGAACCAGTCAAGTGTTTCTCCATACCTACTGTACGTTACTATATGGAGACTGAGCTCTGTAATATACCAACCCCAACCTGTGACCATTGGCATCAGTGAGAGCTTTCAAAAGGAGGGATAACAGAACATAGAATAGTCTTCACCCTTTAAACCACTACATTATGTGACTGTCTGCCTGCAGTTAAAAGGCAGAGAAAGAGAAGGAGAGAAAAAAGGGGGAGTGAAGCGAACACACAGCTGACACTTCCACTTTCTCCTTATAGGTTGATGGCTGCCTGCCTAATTGCCTGCCTGCCTGTGGCTCAAGGTGTAGGGGATGGGAAGAAGAGGAAGAAAAGGGGGAAGAGGGGGAGGGGTAAGGGCGAGCCAGGAGGGAAAGGAGAAGCAGCAAGCTGCGCTGTAACCATCGTCGGTGTGGTGCTCCTCGCTCGCTCGTACAGCGTTTCCATGGCAACGGCAGCCCATTAGTCAGTGGGCGCACGCAGGAAGGCAGGGAGCACCCCGGGGACCTGCAGGGGGCTCCGCTCTCTCCCTCCACCCGCCTTGTTTCCCACTTTATTCATTCATTTTACTCACTAAAATCACACTCCAAAAGGTATCAGCCAGTTAAGCTTTTATCCCCCCCTATCCGTACCTCCCTTCACACTCTCTTTATGAATATTTTATATTAGTGCTCAGGAATGTACAATATACAGTACACTACAGGATACTCTCTGGGTGAAAAGTGTAGTGCGCCACATGTGACTAGGACCCATAGGGCTCTGCTCAAAAGTAGTTCACTATAAGGAATAGGGTGCTATTTGGGATGCAATCTGTGTTATCTGATATAATATTCTCTCCTTTTCTTTCGCCTCTCACGTCTGGGTGGCAAGGTAGTGTTCCTATTAAAGGTGTAAGAGAACGGGAGGCAGGCAGGGGAATAATTTGTGGTGTGAAGAGAGAGGAGGAACAGCCAGAATGTGACTGGAGACTCCTTAACACATCCAGCCAGCTGAACACACACACATACACACAAATGTGCACACACTCAAGCACTTGCACACACACACACACACACACGACCATTCACATTGACTGGCCGCAATTACAGCATTCTACAGCCAAATCCTCATGTCACGCCATAGTCTATATAACTTCATTATCTAGGCCAGAGTAGATATTTGTCTTATTTACATATAGATGTTACAAATTAACTTAACGGAGAGCTGTACGAAAACATACATAGTTTTAATCTTTAAGGGGTTGTCAACATGTGCCCTGGAACAATGTTAAAGATTGTCCCCTTAAGTGTTGGGTCAGATCCTCGCATAATCAGATGTGAGCAGATTGATAATATGACAGAGCATGGTGGCTCTAATCATAAGTCCGTGGTGTTCAGCTATCTAATGCAGCTCAGCTATATCAGAGACCCTCCAGACATCTTCATTTTAATAAAGTAGAGCATGAAAATAAGCCTTTACAATGCTGCCTGAATGCTAAATACAGCCTCCTCTGTTCTTCCTCGTCTCTGACTTTAATCAACTTCCTCCTCTTATCTCCAACAAGCATCCTCCCCTCTTCTCTTTTATAACAGAGAAATCTGTAAACCGTCTTCTTTTCAACTCTCTCTCTCTCCCTCTCCTCTCTCTCGTCCCTCTCTCTCTCGTTCTTGCTTCCCTCCACCAGCTCCCTCTTTTACCTTCCCTCTCATCCTTTTCACTTCTCTACTCCCCTCTCTCTCTTTCCATTGCACTCTCCTTCCCTCTCCCTCTTCCCTTCGCTCTCCTACTCCTCCATCCTCCTTCGCTGGCTTTGCTTCTCCACAGGCTTGACAGTTTTGTCAAAGTTTTGCCCTGAAACCCAGCTTGTGTTTTCTCCTGTACTTCAAACACTCCTGAGTCTAATCCAGCCCCCAAAACTTTTGTAATCTCTCTGCACACTCTCCTCTTCTTCCTCTCCACCATTTTAGACTTCATGGAAAAGTTGGTTGGTTTAGGAAAGAGTTACTTCGAGTAATGTGTCGCGTTGTCCATGTTTACTGTGTTCTAGTGTACTATGGAATAGATTGCTTTCCTTTTCTTGGTACTTTCCCCACTGATATTTAAGGTTAGAACTACCTTTCTAGGCGTTCTGATGCTTCTAGCTTGGAGTAAAACATTTTGATAGCATATCTACAGAATTTCATTTTTTAATGTGTATAGTATTGCTTACTAGATGTTGTCCAATCAATTTGGTAACCAATTGCTTTTCTAATTAGTGTTGATTTGAAAAAGCTGTTAAAAAGAGGACATTGCATTGTAATTTCTTTGTACTCCCTGATGAAGGCCATGCAGCGGAAACGCGTCAGATTTTTTTCTTTGTTTCGGTTGAACACGCCATACAAATAAAGGCATTTTAATTAATTATATGAAGAGTGCCTTGGTCCTCCTTTCTCTTTGTGTCATGTTGTGTTGGGTTTCTGCAACAAAGTAAATGTCTTTGTTTTCGGTGTCAGATTTTAAAACGGCAAGCGCTTTTTGAATCTCTTCCAGGAAAAAAAGTCAAAAATAACTATTCCCATTACTTTAAGTCTTGAAGAGCTATAGCTTCTGCCACAGTATTCACACAAGTCTTTATGCTGCATAGGTCGAGTCCACAGAAGAAACCGCATGGTGCTCTTGAACCGCATCTGTGAGAGCCATTTTCCTGGAGCGCAACACGTTGCCTAGAAACCGCAGAGTAAAAAGCCACTTTGTCACTCCACGGTCACTCCAGAATGAACCCACAGCTCTCTGCTACTCTCTTCAAGGTTGTTCCAGCATTCACACAACACTGTCGACAGGGGGAGGCTGCGGAGGCAAGAGGCCAGCTTCATTGAAGCTAAGTACCATAATCAACTTTAGAATTAACTTCGGAGCAGAAGAGAGCAGGCATTGAGTAGTGATGCGGGCTACTGACTCCACAGCTTAGAGAAGGCATTGGACTGATGCTGGCTACAGTATTGAGTTGTTTCTGCAGAGCTCCGAAAAGCTGTATAGGACATGATTATTAATCTAACAGGGATAGTCACCGCTACTCTGTCAACAACACTTTAATGAGATCTCAGGTGAAGAAAGAAAGGAATGAATGGATGGATGGAGGATGTTGTTGACCATGTTTTCAGTCATGGCTGTATACGATGATTCAGGCCACAATGACATGTTCTGGTCAGAGGTATGCAAAGACTGGAATAGATACTAATAACTTGGCCATTCAGTCTTTCCTAGTAAAACGCCTGTACATATTCCATGACTCTATGGCTGCGTTCACAACAGGCAGCACAATTCTGATATTTGTTTCACTCTTTGGTCTTTTGACCAATCAGATAAGCTTTGAAAAATATCTGATGTGAAAAGATCTGAAATTATTGGTAAAAGACCAATTAGTGGAAAAAAGATTGGACTGCTGTATTCTATTGTGATCTACTGTACAATCTACTGTATTCTACTATGCTTTCCAGGATATAGGCTGTAAGTATTCCATAGTTCATTCTATATTCTACAGTTCTTTACAGGGTTAAGGCCTATACATATTCTATAGTCCATACAGTATATGGGTACCCCATGGTCACTAGCCCACAGGATCCCATGGTGATGGTCTCCAATCAAACACAGTGTATCATCTGAGTTACGTTGCTCTGTATACCGAAACAGTGAATCCACATAGGGCTCTTATTGTACAACAGTGGTGAGCTGGCTGCACACAGCCTGCATCCCAAATGGCACCCTATTCCCTATATAGTGCACCCTATGGGCCCTGGTCAAAAGTAGTGCACCATGGGGAATAGAGTGCCATTTGAGAAGCGCCCTACTCCTCACACCAGGTCATAAAAAACTGAACATGGATCAATGTCTACATGATACATTATTCAACGCGGTACAGAGAAACATCACTTAGCAGCTGAGCTGCCTGAGCTATTTATTTGACACCTATTGCAGAGGCAGCTCACACTCTGTTGTTTGCTGCCGAGGTGCAAAGGTTATTTGTTAAAATGTTCCATGTTGTATTGCGGTTGCTGCTCTCTATGGGACTCAGGGATTTGGAATTGCTCACTTGCGCTCACAGGCGGAGGTTTGCTATTGAGAGGAAATGTTGGAGGGTAAATCCGGAGAGGGAAAGGTGGAACCCTCGTTAAAGTGCAAATAAATTAGGGATGGAGAGGAGGGGGCGGGAAGGAAGGGCACTAAATACAGTAGAGTGAAGGAGGAAGGTGGATTGGTATTTTGCTTCTCACAGGAGGAGCTCACCCAGAGGGGGTTTCTGTGCCTCTGTCAGAGAAAGAAGAAAGAGCAATCACTCAGAAGATGGAAGAGAGGGTGAGAGAAAGGGAAAGAAGTAAAGAGAGAGGGAAGGAGGGAGAGAAAGAGAGAGAAAGAGAGGGAGAGAGAGAAAGAGGGGTGCAGAGAGGTAGAGACCTTTGTCTCTTTCCCAGAGGGACTCCCGAAGGGCTCCGTTTAAAAGAAAAGGTGGAAAAGAGAAAGAAAGGAGGGAAGATGGAAGAAAAGGAGGAAAGGAGAATGAGAGTTCCACTGAATGGTGCTCTACCCCACCACTCATCAATGTCTCTCCCCTCTCCTCCTTTGCTTCTGGCAACAGGCATGTAATTGCTTCACTATTTTGTATATGGCAATAAAACAATACCAGGGCTGTTGGCAAGATGAAGAGCTGCCCTTAGCAGCCTGGCTCGAGGCTCATACTATTTCTCAACATGTGACATTTGTGTGTGCGTGTCTGTGCGCGTGTGTGGTGGATGAGTGAGTGCATGTGTGTACATGTGTGAAGAATGCTGCTATTTAACCCCTATTCATCAGTCTCTCTCCCCAGGGTATAAGAGGCTACATGTGGCTAGTTGTAATCCGCCTATTATCAAGTCATTATGGTCACGCTGCCACTAGCGCTGCATAGGTCCTTCATCTCTGTCTGGTGACGTCATTTATACGAGACACCCCATAGCTCTGACACCCACGGGGAGGCACGAACCCACATACTGTCACGTAAATGTGAGTAAACGTGTGTGCGCACACAGAGAGAGAGAGCGAGAGCGAGAGCGAGACAAACACCTGCATGTTTATGCTAATGAGGATAGAATCATCTGCGATATGTTCTAGGAGGCCAAATGGTAAGCAAATTAGCACTCCACAGACATCTCTGCTTGTGACAGACAGCACTATGTGGATCATGCCAGGGTCAACTCAGAGATGGGTTATTTTGCTGAGACAGGAAGATTCCTCCACACCCAGCGCCTGTACGTCAAACGATCCAATAGAATCCCAACCTTGACAGTTAATGCAGAGGGAAAAGGGAAACGTGGCCTTGGCCCACAAAAAAATCACTGCTTTTAACATCCTCCACCATATTCCTTATGACAGATCGATGCCTTAGGACTACTGATCACTGCTACAGACCCCACAGCAGCCTCATAAAACAAAACCTGCAGCTTCAGTTTTTTGCCAGACTCAGGTATTTAGTGCCCCTACACTCTTAGAACTAAAGGCGCCTGGAAGAATCTTTTGGGTTGTTACACCACCAGAACCTTTCCAGTTGAAAAAGGTTCCTCAAAGAACCCCTTTCAAAAGTCTTACCAGACTTGATGCAAATCAGTCAGACAGGTTTTTATTCAAAGTAGACAGTAACAAACAAATACAATAACATGTTTTAGTTTAACACAACCAGCTAAAAAAACAAGAAATAGATTAATCAGTGGTGGAAAAAGTATCCAATTGTCATAATTGAGCAAAATTGAAAGTCACCCAGTAACATGCTACTTCTGTAAAAGTCTAAAAGTCTTTGGTTTTAAATATATTGTAGCGACCCACACAGACAGCTGTGTGTTATGCTGTTAGTTGGTTGTGTTGTACTTACCAGTACACAGTGTTCGTGGAGTCCGAGGGAATGCCTGAAATGTTCTGATGCCGGGTAGTGGAGTGGCGTGGGGGGGAGTTAAGACCATGTTAAGCCATTGTTCTCTCTCTTATGTCTGGTCTTCACAAGAGAAGGTCACATTTGTTTATGTGGGTATCTTTCATTTATTTGGTGTGGGCTACAGCCAAACAAGTAGCTTGTGTGGAGTTGGGTTAAAAAAACGTGAATTTGTAAACTCAATAAACTGTCTGGACAATTGTTCCTTTACGATCTAGCCAGGTCATTACATTGGTGTCAGAAGTAAAAACGTAGAAAAAAAGTTAGCCAGCTAGCTAGCTGACTACCGTGGCAAGCTAACGTATGTGAGAACCGGAGTTGAAAATGCTTTGAGGGAATCCAAAAGTGAAGGTGGAGGTAGGGGACAATTATGGCCAAAGAGGTGCGTGTGCATGGATGTCGGAGGATCTGGCTGAAGACATCGCCAGGGCATTGGAGCACAGAGGCCACTTGAGGGAGACAGCAAGAATGATGGCTGCTGAAGTGGGCACGAGTGCTTCGTCGACTGTGCTTCCCGCAGATTCTGGTAGGCGGACCGAAGGGGTGACGTCAATGTTGTGGGACAAGGATTCTGTGGCTCAGGATGTAAATAAACATGGCGACGCCCAGTTCACAATTGCGTCCGTATCTGTTAAGACACCAAAGTACAAGGAGCCCAAAGTACAAAGAGCCCAAAGGTTGTGGCAGTTGTTCTTTGAATTCAGAGACAGCTTTGCGCTGAGTGAGGAAGAGGTGGGGCACTCATCTGGTCAGGCATAATAGCAACACAGGTGATGCTAGGCCCATAAAGATGCATCCCCGCCGTATCCCGCTGGCACGCCAGGAGGCGGCAGACAAGGCTGTGTTGGAGATGCAGCGGGCATACTTCATCAAGCCCTCAGACAGCCCCTGGGTGGCTCAGTCGTCATGGTTCCTAAGAAGGGGAGCAAGCTGAGGTTATGTGCAGACTGCAGGTGGCTGAATGAGTTAACCAGGAAGGACTCATACTCCATACCACGTATCGATGAGTCACTGGACCTGGTTAGGGTGTCCTCCTGGATCTCCTCACTAGACCTCCGCAGTGGCTACTGGCAGGTGCCCCTCTCCCCAGAGGCCAGAGCCAAAACAGCATTCTCCACTAACAGAGGACACTGGCAGTTCAAGGTCCTGTGCTTCGGCCTGTGCAACGCTCCAGCTACTTTTGAGCGTTTGATGAACAGGGTGCTGGATGGCATCCCCCAACAGGAGTGTCTGGGGAACCTCGACGACATCATGCTACATGGTAGCTCCTTCCAGTCAGCCCTGGGGGCGCTCCGGTGTGGGCCGGAGAGGGTGGCTGCCGCAGGCCAGATGCTCCACCCCGAGAAATGCCACTTCATGAGGAGAGAGTAGCCTTCTTGGACCACCGAGTGGGGAAGGAGGGCATCAGCACCATGGAGGACAAAGTGGGGGCTGTCTGAGACTGGCCCATCCCCACAAACCAGCATCAGCTGAAGAGCTTCCTGGACCTGGTCTCGTACTACAGGAGGTTTGTACGGGGCTCCTCAAGCGCGCTGCTCCCCTGAAACGCCTGCTGCTGAAGGACAAGGCTTCACTTGGAGCTTCACTTGGACAGGAGTGTGAGGAGGTGTTCAACAACCTCAAACGCTTGCCCCCCCCTTGACCTCACCTTGCCCTTTATCCTGGCCAAGTTGGGGCCAGAGGGGGAGAGAGTGAAACATTCAACAAACATGAGCGCCGCTACTGTGTCACCCGGTGGGAGCTCCTCGCTGTAGTGGCTTCCACCATAAGGACTGACCACTCTGCTCTCCAGTGGCTAGAGTCTTTCAGAGAGCCAGAGGTGCAGGTGGCATGCTGGTTGGAGGAGATTCAGCCTTATGACTTCACAGTGGTGCACAGGGCAGTGGCACGCGACTCCAACGCCATGTCCCTTCAGCCCTGTACTGCAGACGGGTGCCGCCACTGTGAGAGGAGAGAGGGCTGTGAGAGAGAGCTGTGTGCAGAGGAGGGTGTCTGTGCCACAGTGTGTCGGGTGTGTGTAGTAGCACCTACAGCCGGTGCTACAGTGGGTAGAGGTGCAGCCGAGGTCACTGTGGGAAGAGGTGGCAGTGCTCTCACTCACAAACAAAGGGTTGTGGTCAAACTCCAGACTGGGGCTGGCTGATGGCATGCTACAGCGGGCATGGAAGGAGTCAACTACGGGAAAGGAGAGGTGGCAAGTGGTGGTCCCAAAAGCACTGTGTGAGGCTGTCATCAAGAGCACTCATGGGGGGGACCCTCCAGGCCGCTCTCATGCTCAGCTCCAAAAGTTCCCAGTTGTGGCTCCCATGGAGAGGGTGGGAGTGGATGTAGTTGGGCCGTTCCCCACCACACACAGTGGTAACCGCTGGGTACTCACGGCCATAGACTATTTCACAAAATGGCCTGAGGCCTAGGCTCTGCCTGGAGGGTATCCCCCCATGAGTGCTCTTGAGGACAGCGTCCCACAGTGCCTACCTTCATGGGAAAATCAAAAGAAATTAGCCAAAAATTGTAGACCTCAACAAGTCTGGTTCATCCTTGGGAGCAACCTGTCATACCGCTCCAAAACCGGCATAAAAAAGCCAGACTACAGTTTGTAACTGCACATGGGGACAAAGATCTTACTTTAAGAAATTTCCTCTGGTCTGATGAAACAAAAATAGAACCGTTTTGCCATAATGACCATCGTTATGTTTGGAGGAAAAAGGGGGATGTTTGCAAGCCGAAGAACACCAGCCCAACCGCGAAGCACGGGGGTGGCAGCATCATGTTGTTGGGTGCTTCACAAAATAGATGGCATCATGAGGAAAGAAATGTAAGTGGATATTTTGAAGCAACATCTCAAGACATCAGTCAGGAAGTTAAAGCTTGGTAACAAATGGGTCTTCCAAATGGACAATAACCGCAAGCATGCTTCCGAAGTTGTGGCAAAATGGCTTAAGGACCAAAAGTCAAGGTATTGGAGTGGCCATCACAAAGCCCTGACCTCAATCCCATAGAACATTTGTGGGCAGAACTGAAAAGGTGTGTGCGAGCAAGGAGGCCTACAAACCTGACTCAGTTACTCCAGCTTTGTCTGGAGGAATGGGCCAAAATTCACCCAACTTATTGTGAGAAGTTTGTGGAAGGCTTCCCGGAATGTTTGACCCAAGTTAAACAATGTAAAGGCAATGCTACCAAATACTAATTGAGTGTATGTAAACTTCTGACCCACTGGGAATGTGATAAATAAATAATTCTCTCTACTATTATTCTGACATTTCACATTCTTAAAATAAAGTGGTGATCCTAACTGACCTCAGACAGGGAATTTCACTTGGGTTCAATGTCAGGAATTGTGAAAAACTGAGTTTAAGTGTATTTGGCCCAGGTGTATGTGAACTTCCGACTTCAACTGTATATGTCTTGACTATCCTGTGAGGATCACAATGCATCAGATCAAGGCTTTGTGATGGCCACTCCAATATTTTACTTTGTTGTCCTTAAGCCATTTTGCTACAACTTTGGAAGTATGCTTGGGGTCATTGTCCATTTGGAAGACCCATTTCCGACCAAGCTTTAACTTCCTGACTGATGTCTTGAGATCTTGCTTCAATATATCCACTTACATTTCTTTCCTCATGATGCCATCTATTTTGAGAAGTGCACTTAGACCCACCTGCAGCAAAGCATCCCCACAACATGATCAAATCAAATGTTATTTGTCACATACACATGGTTAGCAGATGTTAATGCGAGTGTAGTGGAATACCGACCATGCAGTAACATCTAACAAGTAATCTAACCTAACAATTTCACAACAACTACCTTAAAACACACACACACACACAGTGTAAAGGAATGAATAAGAATATGCACATAAAAATATATGAATGAGTGATGCCCGAAAAGCAAAGGCAAGATGCAGTAGATGTTATAGTGTACGGTATATGCATATGAGATGAGTAATGTAGGGTATGTAAACATTATATAAAGTGGCATTGTTTAAAGTGGCTAGTGATACATTTATTACGTCAATTCTTCCATTGTTAAAGTGACTAGAGTTGAGTCACTATGTTGGCAGCAGCCACTCAATGTTAGTGATGGCTGTTTAACAGTCTGATGGCCTTGAGATAGAAGCTGTTGTTCAGTCTCTCGGTCCCTGCTTTGATGAAATTCGCCTTCTGGATGGTAGCGGGGTGAACAGGCAGTGGCTCGGGTGGTTGTTGTCCTTGATGATCTTTTTGGCCTTCCTGTGACATCGGGTGGTGTAGGTGTCCTGGAGGGCAGGTAGTTTGCCCCCGGTGATGCCTTGTGCACCCCCGTGCTTCACTGTTGGGATGGTGTTCTTCGGCTTGCAAGCCTCCCCCTTTTTCTTCCAAACATAACGAGGGTTGTTATGGCCAAACAGTTCTATTTTTGTTTCATCAGACCAGAGGACATTTTTCCAAAAACTCTTTGTCCCCATGTGCAGTTGCAAAGCGTAGTCTGCCTTTTTTAATGGCAGTTTTGGAGCAGTGGCTTCTTCCTTGCTGAGCGGCCTTTCAGGTTATGTCAATATAGGACTAATTTTACTGTGGATATAGATACGTTTGAACCTGTTTCCTCCAGCATCTTCACAAGGTCCTTTGCTGTTGTTCTGGGAAAGATTTGCACTTTTCGCACCAAAGTACGTTCATCTCTAGGAGACAGAACACGTCTCCTTCCTGAGCGGTATGACGGCTGCGTGGTCCCATGGTGTTTATACTTGCGTACTACTGTTTGTACAGATGAATGTGGTACCTTCAGACATTTGGAAATTGCTCCCAAGGATGAACCAGACTTGTGGAGGTCTACAATTTTTTTCTGAGGTCTTGGCTGAATTCTTTTAATTTTCCCATGATTTCAAGCAAAGAGCCACTGAGTTTGAAGGTAGGCCTTGAAATTCATCCACATGTACCCTTCCAATTGACTCAAATTATGTCAATTAGCCTATCAGAAGCTTCTGAAGCCATGACATCATTTTCTGGAATTTTCCCGAGCTGTTTAAAGGCACAGTCAACTTAATGTATGTAAACCTCTGACCCACTGGAATTGTGATACAGTGAATTATAAGTGAAATAATATGTCTGTAAACAATTGGAAAAATGACTTGTGTCCTGCACAAAGTAGATGTCCTATCTTCTCTCCCTCCTCCTGTTTGCACTGGCACTTGAACCACTTGAAGAAAGAATTAGACAGGACCCAAACTTAACAGGTATCAGTATTGATAAACATAAACTTATTTGAAAATGCTCTCCTGACATATCGGACCAATTTTGAAAACTCAATGCCCCCCTTGCTTAAAACATTTTTTAGAGTACTCTAAAATGTCGGGATATAAAAATGCATGTGGGAAAAAAAACGAAACAATGTCAAGAAACATATAAGTGGAACACAACAAATATTAAATTACTTAGGATTCTTAATAATTTACAAAAAAAAATATATATATATATAAATAACTTTATCCAATTACTCAACAATATGAAAGCCGATCTAATTAAATAGAATAGTCTTCCCATAAACCTTGAAGGTAGAATAAACTTCTTCAGAAAGGCATGGCTCCCAAAGTGTTATATTTATATCAATTACCCCACCGATGACATTCTTTAAAAAACATATACCCGCTCATAACATTTATACCACAGGAGGTTGGCGGTATCTTCATTGGGGAGGACGGCTCGTGGTAATGGCTGGAGCAGAATCGGTGGAACGGTATCAAACATCCAACACACGGTTTGATGCCATTCCATTCGTTCTGTTCCAGCCATTACTATGAGCCGTCCTCCCCTCAGCAGCCCCCACTGTTTTATATGGGAAAATAAAACTCATTGAATAAAAAGGAACATTTTACAGTCTGAGGGTGATTTTAAACTTCCTGGCTTGGAATTGTATCAACTTGCCACCCAGGGCTTTGACATATGACGTATCGTTAAATGCACTAAAGAGGAACAATGGGTACATATTAAAACGGTGTGCATGCTCATCCCCAGAATCTTTTCACGTGCCTATTTCCAAAGGATAAAGCTAAGCACACTAACAATATGGTAGAAAATAAAACGTATTGTACAAGAACCAATATCACTTCCTAAAAACACAACCCTATGGAACAATCCTTGGATAGCTGATCGGGATTCACAGCGTAGGCGCTGAGATAAGGTCAGTTTAGGGTTTTAGACCATAACAGTATGTACACGCACACACAAAGACACACACACAAACACGGCTTCGCTGACCTTCTCCCGTGCCTCAAGCATCATCATTTGAAGACAATTTCCTCTCTGTAGCCTAAGAATATGGCAAAGATTAAATTAACTTTTCATTTCTGTATTCAACCAGTTTTGCATATTATAATTCATCCTTCCCTTAAGTGCTCAGAATGTACACAAACTCAGTCTGCAATAATTACATTTCAGTCCCTTATATACACAGAAATAACTGAACTGTAGCTAGCGATCACAGACGGTACTTCTCCCAAACTGCTCGTGTTTTTCCTGAATGCCTTCGGGCTAAGTCCCTCCTTTCTTCTCTCTTATCAATCCTCTCTATGAGGTACTTAGTAGTTCAACATATGGACATTTCCCCCCTCAAGTTATCATGCAACTCAGTGGATGTGTTTTCTTATGTTTTCTTATTTTATTAAGGCAGACGCAGAGCTCTGGCTAGTGGTACTCTGAGCGTTGCTAGTTATACATTCCCAGGGGAGCTGAGTGTTTCTGAGAGAGAGAGAGAGAGAGAGAGAGAGAGAGGGGGGGGGGGAAGCTGCGGCTGCGAAGCTTCAGACACCAGGGCTGTAGTAATGGAGATAATAGGGTGAGAGAGAGAGGGGGGGAAGCTGCGGCTGCGAAGCTGCAGACACCAGGGCTGTAGTAATGGAGATAATAGGGTGAGAGAGAGAGGGGGGGAAGCTGCGGCTGCGAAGCTGCAGACACCAGGGCTGTAGTAATGGAGATAATAGGGTGAGAGAGAGAGGGGGGGAAGCTGCGGCTGCGAAGCTGCAGACACCAGGGCTGTAGTAATGGAGATAATAGGGTGAGAGAGAGGGGGGGGGGAAGCTGCGGCTGCGAAGCTGCAGACACCAGGGCTGTAGTAATGGAGATAATAGGGTGGGAGAGAGGGGGGGGGAAGCTGCGGCTGCGAAGCTTCAGAAACCAGGGCTGTAGTAATGGAGATAGTAGGGTGAGAGAGAGAGGGGGGGAAGCTGCGGCTGCGAAGCTTCAGAAACCAGGGCTGTAGTAATGGAGATAATAGGGTGACAGAGAGAGGGGGGGGGCTGCGGCTGCGAAGCTTCAGATACCAGTGCTGTAGTAATGGAGATAATAGGGTGAGAGAGAGAGAGGGGGGGAAGCTGCGGCTGCGAAGCTTCAGAAACCAGGGCTGTAGTAATGGAGATAATAGGGTGAGAGAGAGAGGGGGGGGGGGCTGCGGCTGCGAAGCTTCAGAAACCAGGGCTGTAGTAATGGAGATAATAGGGTGAGAGAGAGGGGGGGGGGAAGCTGCGGCTGCGAAGCTTCAGAAACCAGGGCTGTAGTAATGGAGATAATAGGGTGAGAGAGAGGGGGGGGGAAGCTGCGGCTGCGAAGCTTCAGAAACCAGGGCTGTAGTAATGGAGATAATAGGGTGAGAGAGAGAGAGGGGGGGGGGGGGGGGGGCGGCTGCGGCTGCGAAGCTTCAGAAACCAGGGCTGTAGTAATGGAGATAATAGGGTGAGGGAGAGAGGGGGGGGGGGGCTGCGGCTGCGAAGCTTCAGAAACCAGGGCTGTAGTAATGGAGATAATAGGGTGAGAGAGAGAGGGGGGAGGAGCTGCGGCTGCGAAGCTTCAGAAACCAGGGCTGTAGTAATGGAGATAATAGGGTGAGAGAGGGGGGGGGAAGCTGCGGCTGCGAAGCTTCAGAAACCAGGGCTGTAGTAATGGAGATAATAGGGTGAGAGAGGGGGGGGGAAGCTGCGAAGCTTCAGAAACCAGGGCTGTAGTAATGGAGATAATAGGGTGAGAGAGAGAGGGGGGGAGCTGCGGCTGCGAAGCTTCAGAAACCAGTGCTGTAGTAATGGAGATAATAGGGTGAGATAGAGGGGGGGGGGGAAGCTGCGGCTGCGAAGCTTCAGAAACCAGGGCTGTAGTAATGGAGATAATAGGGTGAGAGAGAGAGGGGGGGGGCTGCGGCTGCGAAGCTTCAGAAACTAGTGCTGTAGTAATGGAGATAATAGGGTGAGAGAGAGAGGGGGGGGGGGGAAGCTGCGGTGCGAAGCTTCAGAAACCAGGGCTGTAGTAATGGAGATAATAGGGTGAGAGAGAGAGAGAGAGAGGGGGAAGCTGCGGCTGCGAAGCTGCAGACACCAGGGCTGTAGTAATGGAGATAATAGGGTGAGAGAGAGAGGGGGGGAAGCTGCAGAAACCAGGGTTGTAGTAATGGAGATAATAGGGTGAGAGAGAGGGGGGGGGGGAGCTGCGGCTGCGAAGCTTCAGAAACCAGTGCTGTAGTAAGGAGATAATAGGGTGAGAGAGAGAGGGGGGGGGGGGGGAGCTGAGGCTGCGAAGCTGCAGACACCAGGGTTGTAGTAATGGAGATAATAGGCCAATCGACGAGAGGAGCTGCTAAATTAACGGGCCCTCGCTGACATAAAGTCCATTTGTTAGTTTTTAAACATTGTGACAGTTAATTATGGAAGTTCTTAAGCCTCTGCACAGTCTGTTGCCTGAGGAAACAATTCCTTGTTGTCAGACAATAGCTGCATCCCAAATATCACCGTATACCCAGCATAAGGCAATATGTTTGAGCGGAGCCTTACTCAAAAGTAGTGCAAAATATAAAGGAATAGGGTGCCATTTTGGACACATCCTATGGCAGGGAAACTGACATAACCTCAACCTCAGACCTATCCTCAGCCTGCACAGCATTGCGTCTGCTCTCGTCACACAACCCTTCTCTCGTCATAGCCTGTCACATCAACATATCTTTTCCCACTATTCATTCTTAGGACAACTGCATCACTATCCATTAGTGGATACCCTAAAAAAAAAAAGTTTAACAGATATTTTGTTGGGAATGGACTGGTCCACAGTTTCCTTTCTATGATTACCGTAACATAAATCTATATTATGTTTGTGTCCCATAATAATAGGGAATATGTCCTCCTTTCCACCTTATCCCTGCTATTCAATCCCTGGGCATAGTATTTACATATTTCAAGCAGAAATGATCACAGAAATACCCCGCTGTGAAATGCAGGTTTCCTTGAGTGGCGCAGCGTTCTATGGCACTGCATGGCAGTGGTGTCACTACAAACCTGGCTTTGATCCAGGGCTGAATCACAACCAGCCATAAACGGGAGTCCCATAGGGTGGCTCACAATTGGCCCAGCATCATCAGGGTTAGGGGAGGGTTTGGCCGGGGTAGGTCGTCATTTTAAATAAAAATGTGTTCTGACTTGCCTAGTTAAAAATGCATTTGAGCCCCTGCTCTCTTCAAAAAAAAAAAAGAAAAAAAAAAGTTTTTTTTTTTTTGCAGAGAGATAGGATTCTACCAAGAACTGTTTTGAGTGGAAGACCCCATTTTGGAAGACAAGGGTTCATTGTAAGGCAAAGGGTTCTACCTAGAACCTTTAACATCCTTAGAACCATTTTGGGAGGAAAGAGTTATTTGATGATTGTTTGCAAGGCAAGAAGGATTCTTTGAAAGTCAAGAAGGGTTCTACATAGAACCATATAACATATTTCCCAGCATGCTCTATTGCAGGGTGATTTTCAGAATTGTCTGTTTTAATATTACATTACATTTACATTTAAGTCATTTAGCAGACGCTCTTATCCAGAGCGACTTACAAATTGGTGAATTCACCTTCTGACATCCAGTGGAACAGCCACTTTACAATAGTGCATCTAAATCATTAAGGGGGGGTGAGAAGGATTACTTATCCTATCCTAGGTATTCCTTGAAGAGGTGGGGTTTCAGGTGTCTCCGGAAGGTGGTGATTGACTCCGCTGTCCTGGCGTCGTGAGGGAGTTTGTTCCACCATTGGGGGGCCAGAGCAGCGAACAGTTTTGACTGGGCTGAGCGGGAACTGTACTTCCTCAATGGTAGGGAGGCGAGCAGGCCAGAGGTGGATGAACGCAGTGCCGTTGCTTGGGTGTAGAGCCTGATCAGAGCCTGGAGGTACTGCGGTGCCGTTCCCCTCACAGCTCCGTAGGCAAGCACCATGGTCTTGTAGCGGATGCGAGCTTCAACTGGAAGCCAGTGGAGAGAGCGGAGGAGCGGGGTGACGTGAGAGAACTTGGGAAGGTTGAACACCAGACGGGCTGCGGCGTTTGGATGAGTTGTAGGGGTTTAATGGCACAGGCAGGGAGCCCAGCCAACAGCGAGTTGCAGTAATCCAGACGGGAGATGACAAGTGCCTGGATTAGGACCTGCGCCGCTTCCTGTGTGAGGCAGGGTCGTACTCTGCGAATGTTGTAGAGCATGAACCTACAGGAACGGGCCACCGCCATGATGTTGGTTGAGAAGACAGGGTGTTGTCCAGGATCACGCCAAGGTTCTTAGCGCTCTGGGAGGAGGACACAATGGAGTTGTCAACCGTGATGGCGAGATCATGGAACGGGCAGTCCTTCCCCGGGAGGAAGAGCAGCTCCGTCTTGCCGAGGTTCAGCTTGAGGTGGTGATCCGTCATCCACACTGATATATCAAGGCATCAAGCTCATTGATGAACTCTCCGAGGGAACCTGGAGGGCGATAAATGATAAGGATGTTAAGCTTGAAAGGGCTGGTAACTGTGACAGCATGGAATTCAAAGGAGGCGATAGACAGATGGGTAAGGGGAGAGAGAAGAATGACCACTTGGGAGAGATGAGGATCCCGGTGCCACCACCCCGCTGACCAGAAGCTCTCGGGGTGTGCGAGAACACGTGGGCGGACGAAGAGAGAGCAGTAGGAGTAGCAGTGTTATCTGTGGTGATCCATGTTTCCGTCAGTGCCAAGAAGTCGAGGGACTGGAGGGAGGCATAGGCTGAGATGAACTCTGCCTTGTTGGCCGCAGATCGGCAGTTCCAGAGGCTACCGGAGACCTGGAACTCCACGTGGGTCGTGCGCGCTGGGATCACCAGATTAGGGTGGCCGCGGCCACGCGGTGTGGAGCGTTTGTATGGTCTGTGCAGAGAGGAGAGAACAGGGATAGATAGACACATAGTTGACAGGCTACAGAAGAGGCTACGCTAATGCAAAGGAGATTGGAATGACAAGTGGACTACACGTCTCGAATGTTCAGAAAGTTAAGCTTACGTAGCAAGAATCTTATTGACTAAAATGATTGAAATGATACAGTACTGCTGGAATAGGCTAGCTGGTAGTGGCTGCGATTTGACACTACACTAATCAAGTCGTTCCGTCGAGTGTAATAGTTTCTACAGTGCTGCTATTCGGGGAAGCTGGCTAGCTAGCAGGTTGATTGCGTTACCTTAAAAGAACGACAATAGCTGGCTAGCTAACCTAGAAAATCGCTCTAGGCTACACAATTGTCTTAGATACAAAGACGGCTATGTAGCTAGCTAGCTACGATCAAACAAATCAAACCGTTGTACTGTAATAGTTTCTACAGTGCTGCTATTCGGGGCTAGCTGGCTAGCTACGTTAAAAGAACGACAATAGCTGGCCAGCTAACCTAGAAAATCGCTCTAGACTACACTAATATCTGTTTTTGCATATACATTGATTGATTGAGTAATGTTATGCTACACAAAGATACTTGTAAATAGTACACATTTTTCTAACAAATCCAATCTGTTAGTAGTTACCCGATACTGAAATGTTTTTTTTCCAGTTTAGATGATTGAGGTAGTCTCCGTATTCAATTTTCCCTATCCTAGCAGTAATTCTATATGCTGGTCGTGGTGTGATCCTACTTGTTATGTTCTACTTGTTGGACATCCTAACGCTGGCTGGATTCCAGGAGTTTCCACTGTGGAAAGGAGTTTCCTAACACCACTGTGTCAGGGTATAACCAGGCCCTCAAAGAAAGGCCTTAAGATATATGTCATGTAATTGTCATAAATAATGAATTTTAAAGGCTAATAAGGCTGGTGGAACCGTTCATAGAGGGTTCTAGGAAGACCCCTTTAAAGATTAAAAGAGTTCTCAGTAGAACCCTTCATAGAAGGTTCAAGGTAGAACCATATACAGGGTGTTCTATGAAAAATCCTACAACAGTGTTATAGGGAGAACCACATGCAAAGGGTTCTACGTAGCACCACAAAAGGTTCCCCTATGGGGACAAATACTGTTCAACTTAGCACCTTTTCTTTAAAGAGTGTATATAGCAGTGCACATTTTCCTGTTATGGGCTCCTGCCACAAAGAGCTCTAGGTTACCGCAGTGCATGGTAACCGTGTCAGGCCTCTAAAATTAGATTTATTCCTTTTATTCCTCCTTTAAAAATTTCAGAGAATAGCAATTTGTATTCCGGGGGAGAACCAATTTTTTAAATACCACAGCACCAGATTCTGGGAGTAACCGGGGGTGCTGATGAGTAGGAGGGTTATCTCGTTGCTGCATACAGACCCAGCATGCGGGACCACCGTCAGAGCAGGGGAACGGCAGAGTAAACAAACCCAGGACCGGTGGCACTGCCTCGGGCTGCACTTCCACAACACCTCTCCCTTCCCTCTCTGCTGAGGAGAACCAGGATCAAACTCTGTCTCTCTCCTCCTCTCTCTCTTTCTCTCCTCTACTCACAGGAGATATGTAACATAGAAAGGAAATTGAAATGAGGTGGCTGTGTTGTTGTTTTCCCTTGGCCCTCACACTGAACAGAAAGAGAGATCGAGGGAGAATAGAGGAATGAAATAAATATAACAAGCAAGCGATGCTCCTGTACCTGGCTAGACTCTGTCAAAAAGAAAAGGGGTGTGTATAGTGCTTGTATTTTCTTGAAGGTGTAGTGCCCCAGGCTACCTTTTGTGTATATGTGCAGCTGCAAAGATGGACAGAGCAGAGTTCAAAAGCCCTGTCTCACCCCTGTCTCGTCCCTCCAAGGTTCCAGAGGACAGAGTCATTTGCACAAACAGGAGAGAGAGAGCGAGCGAGAGAAAAAAAAAAAACTCAGAAGTCACCCCAAACAGCCATACTCTCAGACACACACAGCCCCATTGTCTTCACCGGTCCTCAGATCTACAATTCTGTTGCCTGACATCAAGTACTTTCAGTGGCTTGAAAAAAAACAATAAAGCCAGACAACAAGCAAATAAAATACTTTTTGGAGAGCATCCTCCACTGAATGTACAACAACATGGCCTGTGTTTTTTTCAGCATGAGCAATTTCGTTGTGCTTTATGGGACTGTGATCAACAGACACGATAACAGAGCGACTGCCAATAGCTCTAGTGTTGCAAAGGATGGGCCTAATTGAAATGACTCATCAGAAAAATGTCACACGGTCATAATATTGTGATGACACTGGGACCAGTAGGAGTGGTGAGAGCTACCTACTGCCAGCAACACACGGACGCGTGCAAACACACACAGATCTCTCACAACAAACTCATTACAAGGTTTGATGTTATCTGACGCAAGTTCACTCCAGGCACTTAGAAACTATTCAATAAAAGCATCACTTATTCAATATCAGTCCTTGCATGATTTCAAGAGAGCATTTTCAGTCTTCAGATCTCAACAGATGTAAAATGTTGTCGACAATACACATCCACCAAAAGGCCATATTAGCATTGTGTGTTTCAGAACGATATACACAGACAGATGGACAAAGACAGATTAAACCTGTCAATGTGTCAGTCGGTGAATACACAGTGGAGGAGCTGTCCAAGGTGCTGGCAGACTGAAACAGCAGCAGTTGTATCTAACAGAGATTTGAAAGCATTTCTGTTTGTCTGAGATGGAAATCAACAGCACCTGATACACGGGAGATCATTTATGGAGGCAGTAATATTATTTAACACATGCGTACGCACACACACACACACACACACACACACACACACACACACGTTTTTTTATTAGCACATCAAACACTGGATATTGTCACCAAGAGGGTCCTTGTCACGTATGCTACGTGTCGGTTAGCGTAATCCATTGTGACACGATCTCCCCTGAGAGATAGAGACAAATCACACAACGACAGAGAAGGATCTTCCAAATTGATTAAACACCATATGCGCATCAGAAGAGAATCCTACAAACCTATTAGTGTAATTGGGGGGGGGGGGGGGGTGAAAAACCCTCAACCAAGTCAATTGCCCTAAGACGCGACAATGGCAGTAATTCAAGTAAAAGAGTAAATCTTGCATAGCCACTCAGAAGAGTGTTAGATGTCTGGAAATGGAATGGAATGTCCGTCTGACACAATTAATACCATGTTAATCTAATTTCCATAACAAAAGGAACAGGCTCTAACACAGCTGTAGAGATAAGGAGAGAGAGGATATGTCATTCCATTTGAACAGGCTGGAGATAACGGTTGTCACTCTGGGTTAAACTGCTCCTCAGCTCAGATCCAGGATCCAGTTTAGCCTCCTCAAATCCTAGCCTTAAACATTAGGTGGGAAAATGCTAAACTGACCTAAGATCAGAGTTTCCGTGGCAACCGTGGGGATCTAACTAACAGAGAAGGGGGAATTCAGAAAGAACTTGAACGGTGAACTTTAGAAATCCCCCCCACACATCCAGAGGTCACACAGATACACAGAGGGGAACTCGACAGTTCCAGATAAATGACAGGGTACCACTGATTGCAAAACCACCACCACCATGCTGCCTTAATTCACCGTAAAAAAAAAAAAAAACATCTAGCTGATTGAACTCATTATTATTCAGTGACTGGTTCCACAGCCTTTTTTGTTTACTCAACTTTTCAGTCAAAGGGTTACCTGAACTTAACGTTTTTAGTTGACCCAAACTTGAGAAAACTTATGTTAGGGACATCCACAAATAGTGCTTTTTACCATAGAATACTTTGAACTTAAACATTTGGCACATTGTGCATGTTCTTTTATACAGTAATTATTCCACCTCTTGGTTCGCGGCATGCCTTACCCTTTCTGCTGCGTCAGCGTGTCTGTGTCAATGACTGAATTCACCTGTATTCCTACACATCTCAGCTCTAGTAAAAGTACACTCAAGAAAAAATATTTTTTTAAGGAGTAACATTCAAACATTAAACCCTAAAATAAGTAAATAAGTCAATCAAATCAAGGATGAGATAATAGTCAGGTTAACGGATAAGTCATCTCTTTGTACTGAATTTCTTTCACGTTATCAAGGTTTGGCATTTAGCTGTTGTAGAAAATTCAGTTTATCGAACGAAAACAAATCATTACCCTTGCAGCAATAAGATCCGTTGTGCAGGTTATAAAAAGAAACTAGGCCACGTGTACAGAGAGTAAATGAGTAAAACGAATCCCATTCATCCCACACTGTATATCTGTGTATGATTGGACGTGTATCATGATCTCTAATGGGATAATCAAAGAGAAGAAAATGGAGGGGGGGGGGGGGGCATCTTGCAGCCCTTAATATATCACAGGTGTGGGGCTGCTCATCAGAGCCAAGATACGCAAAAAGGACACAACACATGTTCCTTTTCATAAGTACTCTTGCTCTAGAATGTGTTGCCACAAACTATAGCAAGCCTATACATACAGTGTATTCAAGTATGACATAGCCCATAAATGTAATGCAGAATACAGTGACAAGGATATACCACAGCTATGCCCAGTCCAGTCATTTCTTCTTACAATAAATGCAACAAAGCCTTGTTGTCAGAGTGGTCTGCACTCATTACAGTAAAACCCCCAGACATACAGAGCTGAAGTAGTTTACCAGCCCACTACTCTCTATTAGCAGGTGAAATAAAGAGAGGATTGGCTCACACTAGTAGTTACCAGCCATCCTCCTGGAGAGCGCACAGGCCATTGTTCCACCCCAGTACTAACACACCTGATCCAGCTCATCAAGGTCCTGATGAGGCAGTTGATTAGTTGAATCAGGTGTGTTAGTATTGTTGTGCTGGACCTGAAGAAGCCTGGACACTCCTTGTATCTCTCCACACAAGAATGTTCCCCAAATCATTCCCTACATGGTCCCTTCCTTTTGACCAGGGCCCACAGGGCTCTTCTATATAGAGTGCCATTTTGGGCACAACCCAACTGATTTACACTGTGTGGTTTTGTAACGCTCGTCTGTGGTGGAAGAAGAGGAGGATCAATGCGCAGCATGGTAAGTGTTCATATTTTTTAATGAAACAACTGAACACTGGAAAAACAACAAAACGACAAACGAACAGTCCTGTACAGTGAAGAAAAACACTGAACAGAAAATAAATCACCCACACCACACAGGTGGGAAAGGCTACCTAAGTATGATTCTCAATCAGAGACAACTAACGACACCTGCCTCTGATTGAGACCAATGCCAGGCCAAACACAAAAACCCCACGTAGCAAAAGGAACATAGACAACCCACCCAACTCACGACCTGACCATACTAAAACAAAGACATAACAAAAGAACCAAGGTCAGAACGTGACAGTACCCCCCCAACCCCGAAGGTGCGAACTCCGGCCGCAAAACCTGAACCTATAGGGGAGGGTCTGGGGTGGGTGTCTGTCTGTGGTGGCAGCTCTGGCACGGGACGTGGACCCCACTCCACCATAGTCTTTATCCGCCTCTTAACCCGCCTCTGTGGCGCCTTTCGAGCGGCAGCCCTCGACGTTGACCTCGGACTGGGGACCCTAGCAACGGGCTGCCACCGGAGGGCTGGTGCGTGGAGGAGGCACGGGAGACCAGATGCGCTGAGCTGGCTTCATGGCACCTGGCTCAATGCCCACTCTAGCCCGGCCGATATGAGGCGCTGCACTGTAACGCACCGGGCTATGCCTGCACACCGGGGACACCGTGCGCCTCACGGCATAACACGGTGCCTGCCCGGTCCACCTCTCTCCATGGTAAGCACGGGGAGTTGGCTCAGGTCTCCTACCCGACTTAGCCATACTCCCCGTGTGCCACCCCCCAAGAAATGTTTGGGGCTGCCTCTCGTCCCAGCCGCGCTGCCGTGCTGCCTCCTGATACCACCGCCGCTCAGCTTCCTCCAGCTCTGCCTTGGGGCGGCGATATTCCCCAGCCTGTGCCCAGAGTCCTTCTCCGTTCAAAATCTCCTACCATGTCCAGGAGTCTTGAGATTTCTGCCGCTGCCCGTTACCACGCTGCTTGGTCCTTGGTTGGTGGGTGATTCTGTAACGCTCATCTGTGGTGGAAGAAGAGGAGGACCAATGCGCAGCATGGTAAGTGGTCATATTCATTAATGAAACAACTGAACACTGGAAAAACGACAAACGAACAGTCCTGTACGGTGAAAAACACAGAACAGAAAATAATCACCCACACCACACAGGTGGGAAAAGGCTACCTAATTATGATCCTCAATCAGAGACAACTAACGACACCTGCCTCTGATCGAGAACCATACCAGGCCAAACACAAAAACCCCACATAGAAAAAGGAACATAGACAACCCACCCAACTCACTCCCTGACCATACTAAAACAAAGACATAAAAGAACTAAGGTCAGAACGTGACAGGTTTATAACACTCCATCAGGTCTAAGCATCAGAGCGAATGTCCACACGGGTTTTCCATCCGCAGGTCTACGCAAACAAAACGATTCTCCTTCCATCACCGTCGACCTCTCATATTTACTCACCACTGAAGGACCTCAGACCCATAGATAAACATGCCAAGCAGAGATAATAAACACATAAAACACAAACATGTCGAAAACAAGGCATTTCTGAGGCACTTATTTTAGATTTAAAACCACCAGTCCAATTGTGCGACGCCGGGTATAAATTCTTCAGATGAAAATGGATAACATGGCGAACGTGAAAGGAGAGATTAATCCTTTACAACGCAGAGCTGTATATGTCTCATGAGCAACCGGCATTGGTATCCATGAATCACTGTAACAAATGGCAGTGTTGTAAGAGAGTGTGAGGGTTAGTAAACCAGGCCGAGCATGAGGAGAGAGAGCGAGAGAGCACATTTTAGACTATTTTGCACTTTTTAAACCAGTGGTTCCCAAACTTTTATAGTCCCGTACCCCTTCAAACATTCAACCTCCAGCTGTGGACCCCCTCTAGCACCAGGGTCAGCACACTCAAATGTTGTTTATTGCCATCATTGTAAGCCTGCCACATACAGATGATACAATTAGTAAACATAAGAATTCATTTCCACAGAATCCCTTGCTGCAATTTCGATGAGCCTCTCTTGTTCAGATATCAGTAAGTGGACTGGAGGAAGGGCATGAAAGGGATAACGAATCCAGTTGTTTGTGTCATCCCTTTTGGGAAAGTACCTGCGTAATTGCGCACTCAACTCACTTCGCTTCGCCATATCACATTTGACATTGTCCGTAAGCTTGATGTGCACACAAAAAAATTGTACAATGATGGAAAGACCTGAACATAACAGGCCAAACAAACACAGGTATTTTGGAAAAAAAATAATCTTTATGGAACAAAAGGAACATTTATTGTGTAACTGGAAGTCTCGTGAGTGAAAACATCCGAAGATCAAAGGTAAACGATTAATTTGATTGCTTTTCTGATTTTTCGTGACCAAGCTACTTGATGCTAGGTGTAAATAATGTTTTGTCGCGCAATCGATAAACTTACACGCTTGGATTGCTTTCGCTGTAAAGCTTATTTTCAAATTCTGACATGACAGGTGGACGTTAAACCTCTTGATACTCCCCATCCCGGATCCGGGATCGTGAATAAAGCCTCAGGCTCATTAGCATAACGCAACGTTAACGATTTCTGAAATTCGCAAATAAAATGAAAAAAATGCGCCTGCTCTCAAGCTTAGCCTTTTCTTAACAACACTGTCATCTCAGATTTTCAAAATATGCTTTTGAACCATAGCAAATCACTAATTTGTGTAAGAGTATGCTAAGCTAGCTTAGCATTTTGAGTAGCATTTAGCACGCAACATTTTCACAAAAACCAGATAACCAAATAAATAAAATAATTTACCTTTGAAGAGCTTCGGATGTTTTCAATGAGGAGACTCTCAGTTACATAGCAAATGTTCAGTTTTTCCCTGAAAGAATATTTGTGTAGGAGAAATCGCTCCGTTTTGTACATCACATTTGGCTACCAAAACTAACCGAAAATTCAGTCACCAAAACGTCAAACTTTTTCCGAATTAACTCCATAATATCGACCGAAACATGGCAAACATTGTTTAGAATCAATCCTCAAGGTGTTTTTTCACATATCTCTTCATTGATATGCAGTTCGTGGAAGCCTGCTTTCCCCTCAGAATCGCATGGAAAAATACCAGCAGCTGAAAAAGACGCACCAATTTCGACGGAGGACACCGGGCGGACACCTGGAAAATGTAGTCTCTTATGGTCAATCTTCCAATGATATGCCTACAAATGTCACAATGCTGCAGACACCTTGGGGAAACGACAGAAAGGACAGGCTCATTCCTCTCGCATTCACAGCCATATAAGGAGACAATGGAAAACGGAGCCTCAAAAATCCTGCTGGTTTCCTGGTTGCCGTTTCATCTTGGTTTTGCCTGTAGCTCGCGATCTAGGGCACCCACAGACAATATCTTTGCAGTTCTGGAAAATTCAGTGTTTTCTTTCCAAAGCTATCAATTATATGCATAGTCGAGCATCGTTTTGTGACAAAATATCTTGTTTAGAACGGGAACGTTTTTCATCCAAAAATGAAATTGCACCCCCAGAGTTTCAAGAGGTTAACAAAAGGCTAAGCTGTGTTTTGCTATATTGTACTTGTGATTTCATGAATATAAATATTTTTAGTAATATTATTTGAATGTGGCGCTATGCAATTCAGCGGTTGTTGAAGACAATTATCCCGCTAAAGGGATGAGTAGCGTCAAGAAGTTAACAAAGTTAACCATTTTCACTGTAGTGTCCAAAACGTCTTTCAAGCTGTCAGGCATTCCCTTGGCAGCAAGAGCCTCTCGGTGGATGCTGCAGTGTACCCAAGGGGCGTTGGGAGCAACTGCTTGCACACGCGTTACCACTCCACTATGTCTCCCTGTCATGGCTTTTGCCATCAGTACAGATACCAACACATATTGACCAGCAATGTCCATTTGATGTCACAAAGCTGTCCAATACTTAAAATATATGCTCTCCTGTTGTCCTCGTTTCCAGTGGTTTGCAGAAGAGGATATATTCCTTAATTGACCCCCATAAACATAATGGACATTTACCAGGAGCTGTGCCAGGCCCGCCACGTCTGTAGACTCATCCAGCTGTAACGCATATAATTTACTGGTTTGTATGTGAAGCAGTAATTGTTTCAAAACATATCCTGCCATGTCACTGATGTGTTGTGAAACAGTGTTTGATGAAGGATTGTCTGTATAGTTTTGGGCCTTTTCCCCCCTGCATTGTCCCAGCCATTCCCAAATGAAGTCCTCCACAACATTGAATTAAGTCCTCCACAGCATTGTCCCAGCCATATAGAATTAAGTCCTCCACAATAGAATGGGGCTTGCCTGTCCGAGCCACTCAGTACCTGACCATATAAGATGCTTCTTGCCCCTTCTTATTAATGATATCTGTTGCTTTTATACATGTCTTACTACTCGAAAGTCGCCTTAATTCTTGCTCCAAAAACTCCTTATTTTTCAAATTGGCATATTTTGTTTCTAAATGTCTGCACAAGAGTGAAGGTTTCATCGGGTTGTGAGATAGTGCTTTTGCACATAATACACTGTGGCTGAGGAAAGGCACTACTTCCAATATAAGTGAACCCCGGTTTGGGAATACCTGTTTTAGATTATTTTAATCGGTCCCATTGCCGCAGGCAAGATAACCAAACACAAAGCATTTGATAGATTGTGAACAACATTTGAACCCATGTCTGGTAGTAGAGAATAAGTACAACATCTGACAGTGGAGAGACAATAACTCAATTAATCTCAGACATTTCGTGTTCTGCATTTGCCTCTATCCTCACACAGAATGTCTTATGCTCAGAGACACACATGATAAATGTCACTGGTAATGGGTTCTTTTTTCAATTTTTAAAGAACTTCTCAGACTGACATTTAGAAAGCATGGGGAGGTAGGGCTGGGTATAGCCTGTGAGCTCAGTAGAAGCGGCTGGAGCCAGCCTCCGCAATTGTTTGGTGTTTTAATTGCTAATTTGAGAGTGAGAGAGACAAAATTTCAAATTGGAAAAGGGACAAAAACCTTGCTACTTACCATCTACATTTTCCCACTATCCTGCTAAAGGAACCACTTTCTGTGGTGTCTTAGCTGTAAAAAGGAGAAAGCTGAGGTGTTACAAAACCTTTAATGAAAGATGGAAAATATGAACAAGTTACAAAACAAGAACCGTGAAAAACCAAAACAGCCCTATCTGGTGCAACAAAGACAGGAAACAATCACCCACGAAATACCCAAAGAATATGGCTGCCTAAATATGGTTCCCAATCAGAGACAACGATAAACACCTGCCTTGATTGAGAACCACTCAAGGCAACCATAGACTTTCCTAGACAACTACTAAACACAACCCCATAAATCTAATAAACCCCTAGACAAGACAAGACACATAAATTACCCATGTCACACCCTGGCCTGACCAAAATAATAAAGAAAACACAAAATACTAAGGCCAGGGCGTGACAAGAGGTACGCCAAGGTTTTTCCTATCAAATCAATAGATAGCTAGATGCAGACAATTTACAGAGAATTGAAAGTAAATGTACTAATATTTTTGCCAGGCAGATGACGAAGAACTGAAACATAGCTTTCCAATGAAAATAAAAGTGTGGAACCTCCTCCATTACTCTAAAGTTCGAACCAAACTTCTTCCATCAACCTTGTTAATTGTTAATCATTTTCTGTTCTCTGTCCTGCTGGGTTTCAGGTTAGAATGATGAGCAGGTGCAATGGCTGGATGGTGCCAGGTGAGGGCACTAGAGCAGACCTGTGGTCCATGGTCTGTCGGTCCACACCAGTGACTTGCTGTGAGAGAGTATTCCCATGGGCCAGGACTGGACAGTGGGCTGAGACGCGAAAAGATTACGCTGCAGCGAGGTGTGACCTATAGAGGGAGGGATGATAGAAAGATGGGGGGGGGGATTTTGGGAGCAGAAAGGTGAAGGAGAGAGAGTAGGAGGTGTTTTATTTAACTTTTTTACACCTGTGGTGTTCCCTGTCAAATATGCCCGGTCATTAGAATTGGTGAGACTACAATTAGTGTATCAAATTTTGTTCAGGCACATGCCCAATCATCAGATGGACACACTTCCTCTCCCAGACCCCCACATGCATGTGTGTTTGAGCACACACACACCTCACTCCACTCCACACGAGAACCTTTCCCCAATAAATTCCTTCCCCCACGGGAACCACACCTGTTGGCATTCTTACAAACAATTGCAACATTGATTCAATAATATATAGAACGTTTCTCGCAGCTCTGGTATATAAAGCTTTTTGAGGCCTTGCTCACAAGTCATTCTGTGGCAGCAAAACAACCAAACAATATACTGTTGTCACGAATCTGACCGAAGGTGGCTCTCCTTCCCGTTCGGGTGGGGCTCGGCGGTCGTCGTCGCCGGCCTACTAGCTGCCACTGATTATTTTCTCCCCCTCCTTATGTGTTTATTAAGTACACCTGTTTTGAGTTGGTTAAAATTAGTAAGGCTTTATTAGTCAGCCGGCCCGCCTGGTTCTTTGTGCGGGATTAATTATTGTAACCCTGGTGTTTGCATTAGATGTACATATTAGTGTATTTAGTGCTAGACTGTTTTCATTTCCCTGTGTCTGGGGCATTTGGTTTGAGCGCCCGTAAGTGGTTTGACCGTGTGTGCATTAAAGTAGCACATTAAAGTAGCACTTTATTGAACTCTGCTTTCCTGCGCCTGATTTCACCCTCACGACACCCAGGACCTTACAACTGTATGTGAGGCTCTTGATCATATCTTTGATCATGACACTGGTGAGGAGGAAAGTGTCCTTGTTAAACGTTGACACAAAGTAGTCTGTGATAAATATCACAATGTGTTTCATCTGAGTATTTTGTTATATTCAAAATAATCCATCCATTTTTTTTCCTCAAAAGCGAGTTGTATGAGCTCAGATCAATGAGGCCTACATGTCATAAATAGCAAATAGAAGTTCAAAACGTGTAATGTTCACAAGAACTTAAGTTGATAAAAAGATCTACCGGAACATTAGGTGATAGCTATAATGGGGTGGTCATTTTGGACCAGGAACATGAAACGAACACAACAGGAGGGTTGAAGGGGAGAGGAGGAGGGATGAATGAGCCAATATGAAGCTGGGTATGATTAGGTGGCCAGATTGGGAATTGAGTCAGGACACCGGGGCTAACACCAAGTGCCATGAAATCTTTAGTGACCACAGAGTCAGGACACCCGTTTAATGTCCCATCAAAAAACGACAACACCCTACAGCACCCTATGCTGCTGGCAATTGGAATGCTAACTGGTCCTAAACAGAGAGTACACAGTGGCAGAATTCCTTGACTATGTACATACTCGGTGAGCATAGCCTTGCTGTTGAGAGATGTCACCATAGGCAGACCTGGCTTTCAGGAGAAGACAGGATACGTGCCCACTTTCCACAAAATTAGGTGGAAGCTGAGCTGCACTTTCTAATCTCCCGACAAATGTATGAACTCTAAGAGACACAGATCACACAGACCCACAAATAATTAGAAAACAAATCAAACTTTGATAATCTCCCACATTTGTTAGGCTAAATACCGCTATTTGAACCACAGCAGCAAGATTTGTGGCCAGTTGCCATTGAAAAGGGCTACCAGTGAAGCACCAAGATTGTAAATACCACCAATAATTAAATGTGTATTTATCTTCACCTACTATTTGTACTACAACTATTTGCACATTGCTAAAACACAGTACGTAGCTGATAATATAACACCTGAAATGTCTTTAACATTTTGAAACCTTTGAGTGCAATATAGTCTGTTAATTTCTAATAGTTTGTTGTTGATGTTGTTTAACAGTGGTGTAAATACTTTAAAGTACTACTTAAGTAGGTTTTTGGGGTATCTGTACTTTACTATTTATATTTATGGCAATTCTGTTATGTACTTGAGTAAAGACCCAAAAGCGGTTTTAACAGAAAACAGAGTTCTTTTAATGAAAAACAGGAATGGCATAGATCCTCTTCAGACGTTGTCAATGGAACAAAAGATAGTTAGTAGAGTGCAGGATGCACCTGCCAGGCAGACTCCGACAGGATAGGACAAGGTGGAAGCAAACGAGACGATAACCTGCATCTGACATGAAAAACACAAACAAGAATCTGACACCGAAAGAAGCAGGAACAGAGAGAGAAATAGAGACCTAATCAGAGGGAAAAGAGGGAACAGGTGGGGAAAGTGTGAATGAGCTAGTTAGGGGAGATGTGGAACAGCTGGAGAAGGGGAGAAAGAGAAGGTAACCTAATAAGACCAGCAGAGAGAGACAGAGTGAAGGGAAAGGACAGGAACAGACATAATAAGACATGACAGTACCCCCCCCCACTCACCGAGCGCCTCCTGGCGCACTCGAGGAGGAAACCTGGCGGCAACGGAGGAAATCATCGATCAGCGAACGGTCCAGCACGTCCCGAGAGGGAACCCAACTCCTCTCCTCAGGACCGTTCCCAATCCACTAGGTACTGATGACCACGGCCCCGAGGACGCATGTCCAAAATCTTACGAACCCTGTAGATAGGTGCGCCCTCGACAAGGATGGGGGGGGGACGAGCGGGGGCGCGAAGAACGGGCTTAACACAGGAGACATGGAAGACCGGGTGAACGCGACGAAGATAGCGCGGGAGAAGAAGTCGCACTGCGACAGGATTAATGACCTGAGAAATACGGAACGGACCAATGAACCGCGGGGTCAACTTGCGAGAAGCTGTCTTAAGGGGAAGGTTCTGAGTGGAGAGCCATACTCTCTGACCGCAACAATATCTAGGACTCTTGGTCCTACGCTTATTAGCGGCCCTCACAGTCTGCGCCCTATTACGGCAAAGTGCCGAACCCCCTTCCAGGTGCGCACGCAACGCTGGACAAAAGCCTGAGCGGAGGGGACGCAGGACTCGGCGAGCTGAGATGAGAACAGCGGAGGCTGGTACCCGAGGCTACTCTGAAAAGGAGATAGACCGGTAGCAGACGAAGGAAGCGAGTTAGGGGAGCTGTTCTGACCAAGACGCAGGGTTACGAAAAGAAAGACTGCGTAAGATGCGACCAACAGTCTGATTGGCCCGTTCGGCTTGACCGTTAGACTGGGGATGGCCGGACGAGAGACTGACGGAAGCCCCAATCAAACGGCAAAACTCCCTCCAAAATTGAGACGTGAACTGCGGGCCTCTGTCTGAAACGACGTCTGACGGAAGGCCATGAATTCGGAAAACATTCTCGATAATGATCTGAGCCGTCTCCTTAGCAGAAGGGAGCTTAGCGAGAGGAATGAAATGAGCCGCCTTAGAGAATCTATCGACAACCGTAAGAATAACTGTCTTCCCCGCTGATGAAGGCAGTCCGGTGATAAAATCTAAAGCGATGTGAGACCACGGTCGAGAGGGAATGGGAAGCGGTCTGAGACGGCCGGCAGGAGGAGAGTTCCCAGATTTAGTCTGCGCGCAGACCGAACAAGCAGCGACAAATCGGCGCGTCACGTTCCCGAGTGGGCCACCAAAACGCTGGCGAATGGAAGCGATGAGAGTGGGCCCACTGAAGAACGGCCGGACGAGTAGGAACGGGGAACGAACAGAAGGTTCAGGACAAGCTCGGTGACGAGTGCTTGCTTTACCTGCCTCTCAATTCCCCAGACAGTCAACCCGACAACACGCCCCTCAGGAGAATCCCCTCGGGGTCGGTGGAGACCTCAGAAGAACTGAAGAGACGAGATAAAGCATCAGGCTTGGTGTTTTTGAGCCCGGACGATAAGAAATAACAAACTCAAACGAGCGAAAAACAGAGCCCAACGAGCCTGACGCGCATTAAGTCGTTTGGCTGAACGGATGTAAAGGTTCCTATGGTCAGTCCAAACGACAAAAGGAACGGTCGCCCCTCCAACCACTGTCGCCATTCGCCTAGGGCTAAGCGGATGGCGAGCAGTTCGCGATTACCAACATCATAATTTTCTGACGGCGATAAGCGATGAGAGAAAAACGCGCAAGGATGGACCTTGCCATCAGAGAGGGAGCAGAAAGAATGGCTCCCACGCCCACCTCTGACGCGTCAACCTCAACAACAAACTGTCTAGAGATGTCAGGTGTAACAAGAATAGGTGCGGATGTAAAACGATTCTTAAGAAGATCAAAAGCTCCCTGGGCGGAAACGGACCACTTAAAGCACGTTTGTTGCCACCTGACCGAAATTACGGATGAAACACGATAGAAATTCGCAAGCCAAGAAAGCGCTGCAGCTCGACGCGTGACTTAGGAACGGGCCAATCAATGACAGCCTGGACCTTAGCGGATCCATCTTAATGCCCTCAGCGGAAATAACGGAACCGAGAAAGGGACAGAGGAGGCATGAAAAGTGCACTTCTCAGCCTTCACATAAAGACAGTTCTCCAAAAGGCGCTGGAGGACGCGTCGCACGTGCTGAACATGAATCGGGAGAGACGGTGAAAAAATCAGGATATCGTCCATGTAAACGAAAACAAAAATGTTCAGCATGTCTCTCAGACGTTTAACTAGTGCCTGAAAGACAGCTGGAGCGTTAAGAGGCCGAAAGGAAGAACCCGGTATTCAAAGTGCCCTAACGGAGTGTTAAACGCACCTCCACTCGTATGCGCACGAGATGGTAGGCGTTACGAAGGTCCAATTTGGTGAAAAACCTGGCTCCCTGCAGGATCTCAAGGCTGAAGACATTTAACGATTCTTAACTGTTATGTCATTCAGCCCTCGATAATCCACGCATGGGCGCAGGGACCCGTCCTTCTTCTGAACAAAAAAAAACCCCGCAAAGGAGACTATGGTACCGGCGTCGAGCGATACAGACAAATAATCCTTTGGGAGCCGACAGAGAGTATAATCTCCCCGGGGGGAGTAGTTTGTTAAGGAGATCAATACTACAGTCATACGACCGGTGTGGAGGGAGAGAAGTGGCCTTGGAACGACTGAACACCGTGCGCAGATCGTGATACTCCTCTGGCACCCCTGTCAAATCACCAGGCTCCTTGTGAAGAAGAGACAGAGGAAACAGGAGGGATAGCAGACATTAAACAGGTCACATGACAAGAAACATTCCAGGATAGGATAGTATTACTAGACCAATTAATAGAAGGGTTATAACCTAGCCAGGGATGACCCAAAACAACAGGTGTAAATGAACGAAAAATTTAAAAAGAAATGGTTTCGCTATGATTACCAGAGACAGTGAGGGTTAAAGGCAGCGTCTCACGCTGAATCTTGGGGAGAGAACTACCATCTAAAGCGAACAAGGCCGTGGGCTCCCCTAACTGTCTGAGAGGAATGTCATGTTCCCGAGCCCAGGTCTCGTTAAAACAGCCCTCCGCCCCAGAGTCTATCAAGGCACTGCAGGAAGCAGATGAACCGGGCCAGCGGAGATGGACCGGAAAGGTAGTGCAGGATCTTGAAGGAGAGACCTGAGTAGTTGCGCTACCAGTAGCCCTCCTCTTACTGATGAGCTCTGGCTTTTACTGGGCATGAGGTGACAAAATGACCAGCGGAGCCGCAGTAGAGACAGAGGCGGTTGGTGATTCTCCGTTCCTTCTCTTTGGCCGAATGCGGATACCCCCAGCTGCATAGGCTCAGCATCCGAAGTGATGCAGGTTGATGTGGAGAGGGGAAACGGAGAACGCGAACTCCTTTCCACGAGCTCGGCGACGAAGATCAAACCGTCGCTCTATGCGAATAGCGAGAGCTATTAAGGAGTCCAGACTGGAAGGAACCTCCCGGGAGAGGATCTCATCCTTAACCTCGGCGAGGAGACCCTCCAGAAAACGAGCAAGCAAAGCCGGCTCGTTCCAGTCACTAGAGGCAGCGAGAGTAAACTCAATAGAATAATCCGTTATGGATCGATTCCCTGACATAGGGAAGACAGGGCCCTGGAAGCCTCCTCCCCAAAAACAGAACGGTCAAAAACCCGTATCATCTCCTCCTTAAAGTCCTGATACTGGTTAATACACTCAGCCCTCGCCTCCCAGATTGCCGTACTCACGCGCCCGTCCGGTAAGGAGAGAAATGACGTGGCGATGCGGGCTGTGCTCCTGGAGTAAGTGTTGGGCTGGAGAGAGAACACCACATCACACTGAGTGAGGAATGAGCTCAGTGGGCTCCCCAGAGTAACACGGCGGGTATTGATCCTGGGCTTTGGAAGTGGGCGGTATCGAGGTGGAGTTGGTGAACCTGTCTTGAGAGGTCGGAGACTTGGACGGCCAGGGTCTCAACGGCGGAGTAAAAGGGTTTGAGTAAAGACCCAAAAGCGGTTTTAACAGAAAACAGAGTTCTTTTAATGAAAAACAGGAATGGCATAGATTTTCAGACGTTGTCAATGGAACAAAAGATAGTTAGTAGAGTGCAGGATGCACCTGCCAGGCAGACTCCGACAGGATAGGACAAGGTGGAAGCAAACGAACGATAACCTGCATCTGACATGAAAAACACAAACAAGAATCTGACACCGAAAGAAGCAGGAACAGAGAGAGAAATAGAGACCTAATCAGAGGGAAAAGAGGGAACAGGTGGGGACAGTTAGGGAGATGTGGAACAGCTGGAGAAGGGGAGAAAGAGAAGGTAACCTAATAAGACCAGCAGAGAGAGACAGAGTGAAGGGAAAGGACAGGAACAGACATAATAAGACATGACAAATTCACTACATTCACTACAATTCACTACAAATACTGTACTTTTCACTCAATACATTATCCCTGACAACCAAGTACTCGTCACATTTTGATAGGAAAATGGTCCAATTCACACACTTATCAAGAGAACATCCCTGGTCCTCCCTACTTTCTCTGATCTGGCGGATTCACTAAACACAAATGCTTCGTTTGTGAATTATGAGTGTTGGAGTGTGCACCTGGCTATCTGTAAATAAAAAACTAAACAATTGTGCCATTTAGTTTGCTTAATATAAGGAAGTTAAAATGATTCTTACTTTTACTTTTGATACTTAAGTACATTTAAAACCAAATACTTTAAGACTTTAATTCAAGTAGAATTTTAGTGGGTGACATTCACTTTTACTTGAGTCATCTTCTAATAAGGTATCTTTACTTTTACTCAAGTATGGCAATTCAGTACTTTTTCCACCACGGTTGTTAAATTAGTTTTTTTCTCACTTTTGTTTATTGGTTATTTCACTTGCTTTGGCAATGTCTCCTATGCCAATAAATCTCCATTGAATTGAGAGAGAGAGAGTGAGCGAGCGAGAGGAAGACAGAGTGTGTGTGTGAGAGAGAGGTGCTTTATTCCGCGCACCATGACACGCCCCTCTGACCAGTCAGTCCACTCTATTTCACTGTAGCCACTCATCAACTGTGAGTCATGCAGTTCTCTCTCCCTCTTCAAGAAGAGAACCCCTCAAGGTTTAGCCATCTGTTCAGAAGACAATATCAGATCGAAACACTCTGGTACCAGCTGATAAGCTACAGAAAGTGATGCTTTTGAGAAAAGATATGCATCAAGGTCCATGATGCATAAGTCAATACATTGCAATCAATGCAGACTAAACTGTCATCTTAGTCCTGAGCTCTCTCTGTCTCTCTATGAGGACACTGACCAGTAAACTGTTCTGATCAACAAGCACTTCTCAGGTCTACACCAATGAGTTCAACAGTATTGATTCCACTGAGGCCCAACGCTTTAGGCTCCATACACAGAGATTCAGGAGGCAATCCAGATCGTATTCCTACCTAAAACAATTCATAAAGGGAAAATCAAACTTAGTCTAATAATGTTGGGAGTTCTCCAACTCACTGTGAGAAGTAAGCTGAAATGTCAGACAGAGGGGAGAGAGGTGAGGTGCAGGCTGCGTTTGGACGGGGGCCATTTCAATTTGTCACTCTGAATATCGCACGACGGAACAGATTGCTGACACCTGGGAGCTTGCTGACAGCAACAACTGGACCAGAGAGAGAGAGAGACTGAGAGAGACTGGGAGAGAATTCGAAACCTCAGAAGTTGCAACAGACAGCCATACTCTCAGACACACACTGCCCCATTGTCTGCACCGGTCCTCAGATCTGCAATTCTGCTGCCTGACATCAAGTACTTGAGAGAGAGAGAGAGAGAGAGAGAGAGAGAGAGAGAGAGAACTTTCCGGGAGCTCTGATGTGATCATTCATATAGAGTTGAGTTAAATCACCCAACTTTTTTTTTAATTTTAGGGGGTGGATCAACTTTAATATTCCGGAAAGATTGTTGCTTCCATCAATGTAATTGTCTGCATCATTTCCATACATACATACATACACATATATACATACATATATATATATATATATATATATATATATATATATATATATATATATATATATATATATACAGTGGGGCAAAAAAGTATTTTGTCAGCCACCAGTTGTGCAAGTTCTCCCACTTAAAAAGATGAGAGAGGCCTATAATTTTCATCATAGGTACACTTCAACTATGACAGACAAAATGAGAAAAGAAATTCCAGAAAATCACATTGTAGGATTTTTAATGAATTTATTTGCAAATTATGGTGGAAAACAAGTATTTGGTCACCTATAAACAAGCAAGATTTCTGGCTCTCACAGACCTGTAACTTCTTCTTTAAGAGGCTCCTCTGTCCTCCACGCATTACATTGTATTAATGGCACCTGTTTGAACTTGTTATCAGTATAAAAGACACCTGTCCACACACCTTATTTACTTTAACCGATGAACACCTTGGAGCAACCTAAACCACTCACTTGGAGTTATCATTAAAACATTGTAAGCATACCATATTTTGCAAAATGTAAAATGGATGTCTGAATGCATAAGAGCCTTGTGGCAGTAGTTTACCTTGATTTCCACATTAGCCTGCCCTGTTGTTTTAATGCCGAAGGCACTGGACTGGACTTTGAATGCATTTCTTAGCTTTAAAAGAATAATAGACCATTTGAAAACAACAAAAGGCTAGAGCACTTAGTCGTCAAAACGCACACACGGACACACGCACACACACACACTTAAACAAACAAGCAAGCAAGCACACAAACACAAACCAACAAACGTCTCTTATTCAGCCTCCCCACCCTCCCCACAACCCCTCTTCCAAGATAAAAGTACATCCTGTTGCCATAGCAACACTCGCTGCCTGACAACTTAGGTCAGCTAAACACGGTATTTACAGGTCGAGAGGGTAATTGAACGCTCCGCTCACACAGGAAGTGGTGAGAACAATAATAATAATGTGGCTAATCAGAAGCATTTTCTGGCCTCCGCAGGGAGAGAGAGAAGAAGAATAGGAAACCAACCACTGTTAACATTCAGATAAACAGACAGAGGGCTGCACTTGGTTTTCCAAATGTTTTAAATGACTACCTTTCAAATGAACTGTACAGATGAATCACTGAACAGAAACTCAGACGGTCCATGTAAGAACCATTATTAGGTGACCGTATAGAGAAAAAGACATCTGACAAACAGTCATGACAAACCATGAGTCAATCTACATTAAATGTCTTCACAAAGACCCCGGGAGAAGACATAACTTTACACTTCAGTATTCTTGATAAACTTCCTCATTACCAATGCAAATTGCGAGGGCTGGGATTGGTCACGGGCTGCTCCGTAGTGTATCGGTGCGACGACGTTCAGATTGATAAAGAGCGTTTTTCAAAGGATTTAGGAGTTCAAAGATCCATGCTGCTGTCACCTTCCTATCAGCCCTTTTCATTTCTTTCTCTGTCTCTATCTCCCCCTCTTTCTCTTTCTTTGTGGCTGTCTCCCTACCTCTATCCCCCTCTCTCTCGCTCTCCTGCTCTCTGCTCTGGTGGAGCTCTCAGGTAATACTTTCTCCTTCTCTTGATGACACCATACTTTAATAGTGTGAAAGTCATGAAGACTATACTTCACAGTCCCACTAACTACGGATGGTGACCTTATATCAGCACCCCTCCACCTCCCCCCTAATGGTGACCTTATAGCAGCCCCACTCCACCTCCTCCCTAACACACTGACAGCTGCCGGCCTGCCCTAAGGAGAAACAATCAGTCCCCTACTGGGATTCAGCTTCACTAGAAGGGAAACGGCTGCTTTATGTAGTATGATACACTCCAACATTGACAGGTCTGCACATGCAAGCGCACTCACAGACAAACAGACAGACAGACAGACAGACAGACAGACAGGCAGGCAGGCAGGCAGGCAGGCAGACAGACAGACAGACAGACAGACAGACAGGCAGACAGGCAGACAGACAGACAGACAGACAGACAGACAGACAGACAGACAGACAGACAGACAGGCAGACAGACAGACAGACAGACAGACTTTGACTCTCAAAGGCTCACTCACACTTGAGGATTCTTAAACTGTTATCCATTTCAAAAGCAGTTCAAAGTCTTCCAGTCCTCCTTTAAGAATTTGGGCTTAGTTTTTCCAGTACCAATCCCCAGGAGTCAGTCAGTCCACTCCATGCTGGCTGCTACAGTAGCTGTCTGTGATCAACTCCCTGTGATACAATGGCCTTTTATTATCCAAGCCCAGGACTCCCAGGTCCCCAACACTTCCTGTGTTTATCATTACGCCAGAGATAAAGCATGTGCCCCAAATGGCATTCCCTTTTGACCAAAAGTAGTGCACTATGTAGGGAATAGGATCTTGCTCTTGCTAAACCACAGCCTGTATCTGTGTATCTGTGATGGCTCTGAACTGTAGCCTCTCTCAAGTGGCCGTTTGTCTAAAGCCCTTCGCCTCTCAACCTGGCAACCCACCTTCCCTTTCTACTTCTAATGCATTATCATTCATTAGTGTGGGGCTCTGATGGCTCTTGAATCAGGCTTAACCCTGGGTGAACACACACACGTACACGGGCATTCATGCCCACACACACACACACACACACACACACACACACACACACACTGGCCTACTCTCCCACACTTGGGCCATTGAGTCGCGACACTCAAACAGCTCCCCCTGACCATTCCAATCCAATGTACAGGATGTTGCCCCCTCCCCTGATTAGAATGTGTCCTATTGATCACTGTGAACTCCCCCTACAGAGACAAACTGCTTTCTCCTGCTCCACTGTCCAAACACCACCACATACACACACAGATGGCAGGCTCACACACACACCTTTGCAAGCGCGCACATGCAGGCACGGACACACACACAGCACGGGCTTACACACACACACACACACACACACACACACACACACACACACACACACACACACACACACACACACATACTTTCGCACTTAAGCGCACACACACACATGTATACACATGCGTGCATACACACAAACCACATCAGCTGTCTGAGACTTGAGACACTGGATCCATGCAGACGTGGGGAAGCGGTGAGCTGTTGGGAGAGGGATGGTTCTGACTGTAGACCTGTGTTTGACATTGAGACCCAGACCACTCAGGGCAGGTTCGATATGCCCCTAGGGCCAAGCCTCATCCAATACTTTATACTGGACTCAATTTCCTGACTGTGATCTCTGAAGCTGAATCAGGGGGATCACGGCCTCACACACAGACAAAAGAGCATGGACACACTCACACACATGCACAGATGCACAGACACACATACTCAGGAGTGAACACACACAGACAGACGCATGCACAAATATATGTTATGGACACACACACACACTGTTCCCCCAAACTCTCTCATGGGGAAAGGTAGCCCCAGAGAGAGATACACTCCTCTCCTTTCCCCTCTCTCCTCCTCATCCACCAGTGTGGGTGGTTATATCAACAGCTTTCAGGCCTGCAGTCCCAGAGAGCAGAACAGAACTGAGACGGCATGGAACGGAAACCCACAGTTTAAGTCTTTGTATTTTCCTCTAAAGTGGCATCACCCAATTATGAGTGGATCTGCCTGGCAGGCCACATTATCCCTCTCAGCTTGCTGTGTTCTTGCATCATCACGCTCAGGGTCAGCCTGCCCCGTGCCTTCCTGGGAGTTCTGCCCTCATACACACACACACACAAACGTAAGTGCATACACACACAGATGCCAGCGCGCACACACACACACACACGAATGCATACACACGTGCAAAAATGCAGGCAGGCACGTACCACACACACACACACTCTCGCCCACATGTACACATTTCACACTTGCACAGACACACATACACTCACACACACCCTCTGGCTTGCCACTTTAGCCACTCAGAAAGCATGGCCTGAAAAGCATCGTCTAGCACTTCTTGGAAAAGGGTGTTTAAGTCACGTTGGGCCTGTCAATGCACCACAGGCCCATCTTTAAAACAAACACAGTCTATTCCGTAAGATACCAGCTGACAAGTTTACACTGGGATCGTGATGGAATGGTTAAGAAAGTAAAGAAACTACTATGCTAATTTGAGCCTTTTCTAAATTCTCTTTCAAGTGTGTTGAATACAAAATGCCTTTGTCTATTTACTGCGTCTTTGCGTCAATTACCACATGGCTCAAGTGAAGTGTTACAACGTTCCTCATTGAAGATTATAGGCAACATTAAATGTACAGTACTCTGCCCACCCATGTGTACGTCCCAAATGGCACCACATTCCCTGTGGGCCCTGGTCAACAGTAGTGCACTATATAGTGGATAGGGTGCCAATTAGGACACATCCCATGCTACATTTCCTCAAAGTTGTCCTCCCCTCTCCTGTACTAAGCCCAAGCCCCCTCCAGTCTCTGTGGCTGCTACAGACAGTGAACAGCTAGACAGCTGGCTGTGAAAGTAAACAAAGATCCTATTTGAAAGTCAAATGTGTCACTTGGTTTGGATGAATCTCTCGCTCGCTCTCTCAAACAGCACAGTACACAACCTTGTACAGTGCTGGCATAGCTTCACTGTTAAAACAAACATCAAACCTTAGTAAGATGGAAGGGTATATGCAAAGATGGTGAGACAGTGTTATCAGTATACAGCAATGACTCTGTGCTTTCCTATTTGAATATATTCCCTGGTAGTCTCTACAGCTATTTATGGTTAATCATTTACATGCCTGGAAACATTCATGTTTGTTTCATTTGAAGACCAATAGCCCTACATCAATACACAGATGCTACATCCCAAATGGCACCCTATTCCCTATATAGTGCACTAGTTTTGTAAAGTAAATAGGGAATGGGGTGCTATTTGGGACGCACAGAGAGCCTCTGTGCTGAGCTACTACCAGGGCCATGCCCCAACTGGAAGTCCGGCCTAAAGGCCTCTGCTCCACATCAGGGTCACATTCAGTTGGCACAAAGCAGGAGAAAACGTCTTCAACATGACTTAGTTATTCAAGGCAAGCAGATATTCATTAGGTTGTGTAGTACTTACTGCATATTAAGCTCAACATTATCTTAATGGGGAATGAATGCACAAATGAAAATACAAATGAACCCTAACCCCCAACACAACACCTCTGTATCAGCCTCCATTGCTCTTCGCACCATGTATCCTCAACTGTCTCTGAGGACCAAGACTGTAATACAACATGCACTACACAATATACAATATTTACATATATACATTAATTAAGGCATCTTCGTGAATGTGCCACCTTTGGAAGATCAAACCCTCTTGGGGAAAATACATTTCCAAGCAAACAATAAAGTGTTTCATATGGTGTTGTATGGTGAATCACTAGGCCTCTGTGTCAAGATCCACCATTGTAGAAACTCCACTCTGGATAAATAACAGATGGGATCTCCTGCCCTGTAGCCTGTACCCATGCTAATATACTTTAATTCACTATCACACACACACACACACACACACACACACACACACACACACACACACACACACACACACACACACACACACACACACAATGGTAGCACAATCCCACACGCACGCGCACACACACAGCTAGGCTTGGCTGGTAGCACCCATGTTTGATTTCACGGCCCATTGGGCTGTCCATCGCTACAATAACGGCATGTGTCTCAGAGCGAGTGGGGCTATACTAATCCCCCTTAAACACTAGACCTGGGCAGAAAATTGTTGTAGTTTGTAGTTTATTTGAGAATACCGACTTTTCAAATACCCACGGTAGTTTAATATAGTTTATAAATGAAGTCATATACATGTGTTTTAACTTTGTGATTATTACAACAGCAAATTATTGTTAAAGGTGTTAAAGGTCATGAACAGTCAAAATCATGTTTTTCATGAAATTGGATGATATTTGAAGGAAATCTGATCAAAGTATGAAAAAAAACGGTTGTTGAGTCATTGCTCAAGGTTGATCATAAAGTTACTTGTCCCCTCCCCCATGTCAACCACTTGGTTTCTTTACTAAGGGGACAAGGTGACATCAACTTACCTCTCATTTTAATACACCAATAGTAACATCATATTCTCTTCTCTTTAAATAAGTACATTAACAAGTGAATTGTTGCATACACTGCAAATTCTACAGTGTTAAAATCAAACTAACACTGACAGTGTGTCACGGACGTCGTCGTGGAAATGACCGGACCAAGGTGCAGCTTGGTGAGCGTACATTTTCCTTTATTTATATAAATGTTGCCAACAAAACAAGAAACCAAGACACGACCGTGCAGCTTACTAGGGCTATAGTGCCACAAACAAAGTCAACTAACCACAAAATACAAAGGAAAAAAGACTGCCTAAGTATGATTCCCAATCAGAGACAATGATAGACAGCTGTCCCTGATTGAGAACCATACCTGGCCAAAACATATAAACAGAAAACATAGAAATTTAGAAACTAGAATGCCCACCCTAGTCACACCCTGGCCTACCCAAAATAGAGAATAAAAGCCTCTCTATGGCCAGGGAGTGACACAGTGTTAAATGACTCTTAGAAAAAAAGGTTGAACCATACAGGGTTCTTTGGTTTGTCCCCATAGGGAAACACTTTTTGGTGTTGGGTAGAACCTTTTGGAGTTCTATCTAGAACTCTCTATGTAGGGTTCTTCAAAGATCCCCCTGTACATTATATAGTTGTAACTATGCTTTGTGGAAATTAACTATTTTTCCTTGGGAACAAATAGTTACTTTGGAAGTATTTGAATACAGATTCCAAAAAATGACATCTATGCTGCAGGACTTTTGAGATTATGCTGTGGTACTTAGAGGTCATTTGTGGTTTAGTACGGTACCCTGCGTCACTACTTCAGTGCTCCAGATCAGCGCAAGGGGGAGTTAGAGAACTCAATATGCTTTTGGATCCCAAGGCCTAATGTGTCTCTCACTGACAATGAATGGGCGACATAAACCAAATAGAAACCGATAATTGTGCACGACTTCAAAATAGAATTTCAATGAACTGAATGATGAGGATGAAGAAGGTGATTGAATTTAGAACAATAGTGTAAGAATTGCTATTCCTCTGTCCTACACGCGAACACCCAGAAAAATACACTTATTTTTTTGTTACTACTCGTCAGTATTACCTACTAAAACTGTTGTTACACTAAGGTTTTTATTCTAAGAGAAACTTAGACTACAATTAGGGTGTGGAGATGTTAGGATTATTTTGCTCTTACTGTAGTACTGTAGCCTACTCCCGGCCGGTCACGTGGTACAGCACCATTATGGGCTAATTTCAGGACAATAGATACTTTGTGCAAGGCAAATGATCAGCATTAAATCATTAAAAACCTTGTGGATGGAGCCTCTCGAGTGGTGCAGTGGTCTAAGACAAGGCATCGCAGTGCAAACTGTGTTGATACAGGTTTGATAGTGCCATCAGCGACCGGGAGACCCATGAGGTGACAGTGGGCTTTTGGTTTCTCTCCCTCCAAAAACAGAAATAAATCATTCTAAATAACAAACTGGCTTTATTTACAAATTAGTAAAAATGTCTCACCCTATGTTCAATAATGGCTTTTTTTCTCACTCACTTTCGGTTATTTGAAAACTAAATCAACTCCAAAATATCGTTATTTTTTTTTATGTAATTAAATCCCCTTAAAAATATTCTCTCAGATCAGATTTGCCCTAACAAAAAATGGCCCTTAGATATTCATTTAGAATCCTGTCACGACTTCTACCGAATTCGGTTTCTCTCCTTGTTTGGGCGGAAGTTCGGCGGTCGACGTCACCGGTCTTCTAGCCATCATCTATCTATTTTTCATGTTCCATTTGTTTTGTCTGGTTGTCACACTCACCCGGTTTCAAGTCCCTAATTACGTGTTGTATATGTTCCCTCTGTTTCCCCCATGTCCTTGTCGGGAATTGTTTATTGTAAGTACATGAGCTTTATGTGACTGGTGCGATACAGGCTTTTGTGCCAATGTGTTTTGTTACTTTTGTATGCCGGTAGTTATGTACATTAAATGGCTCCGGCTATTTACCAAATTCTGCTCTGCTGCGTTTGACTTTCATGCCACCAGTTACGCACCCCTTGACAAATCCTCCAATCCTCTAAATTAAATTATTGGCAAAGAGTCACGTCATTGACAAAAAATTATTTTAGATATACTGTAGGCCTACCGTAGACAATATTGAAGACTATCAAATGCTTCTCAAAGATGCCCTCTGGTGGTCAAACTAGCACTAACTAGCATTAATGGCAACAGTGGCTGACAATGAAATAATGTGCCATAGAATTCTGTGCAGCCCGCAAGGTGTGCTGCAGTATGACCCAACTTTTACCAGAAGAACCACTGTAGATGGAATTCATTGATCTCTATTTCCTGAACCCGTTCTCTCAATATATTTTAGTCTGTCAACAAAATTTGAATTAAAGGTACACTGAGTTAAAAGGGATGGCTTAAAATAAATTTACTGAAAACCCTATTAAATGAAAACGTCACGAGAAAATCTGTTGGCCAGCAAGTGTGAGGATTTTCGGTTGAATCACATCAGCTACATAGCTGATGCATGCTGGACTGTCCATCAATCACGGTACTCCATTCTGCTTGTTTATGTTTTATCTGTCGGCCCCAGCCGCACTCAGGCTCTGTGTGTAGTCAATCCGACCCTCTCTGCATATTCAACGCCATTTTACCTGCTGTTGTTGTGCTAGCTGATTAGCTGTTGTCTCACCTACTGTTTTAGCTAGCTCTCCCAATCAACACCTGTGATTACTGTATGCCTCGCTGTATGTCTCTCTCAAATGTCAATATGCCTTGTATACTGTTGTTCAGGTTAGTTATCATTGTTTTAGTTGGAGCCCCTAGTTCCACTCTTCATACCCCTGATACCTCCTTTGTCCCACCTCCCACACATGCGGTGACCTCACCCATTACAACCAGCATGTCCAGAGATATAACCTCTCTTATCATCACCCAGTGCCTGGGCTTACCTCCGCTGTACCCACACCCCACCATACCCCTGTCTGCGCATTATGCCCTGAATATATTCTACCATGTCCAGAAATCTGCTCCTTTTATTTTTTGTCCCCAACGCTCTAGGCGACCAGTTTTGATAGCCTTTAGCCGCACCCTCATACTGCTCCTCCTCTGTTCCGCGGGTGATGTGGAGGTAAACCCAGGTCCTGCATGTCCCCAGGCACCCTCATTTGTTGACTTCTGTGATCGAAAAAGCCTTGGTTTCATGCATGTCAACATCAGAAGCCTCCTCCCTAAGTTTGTTTTACTCACTGCTTTAGCACACTCTGCTAACGCTGATGTCCTTGCCGTGTCTGAATCCTGGCTCAGGAAGCCCACCAAAAATTCTGAGATTTCCATACCCAACTATAACATTTTCCGTCAAGATAGAACTACCAAAGGGGGAGGAGTTGCAGTCTACTGCAGAGTAATGTCATACTTTCCAGGTCCATACCCAAACAGTTCGAACTACTAATTTTAAAAATGACTCTCTCCAGAAATAAGTCTCTCACTGTTGCCGCCTGCTACCGACCCCCCTCAGCTCCCAGCTGTGCCCTGGACAACATTTGTGAATTGATCGCCCCCCATCTAGCTTCAGAGTTTGTTCTGTTAGGTGACCTAAACTGGGATATGCTTAACACCCCGGCAGTCCTACAATCTAAGCTAGATGCCCTCAATCTCACACAAATCATCAAGGAACCCACCAGGTACAACCCTAAATCTGTAAACAAGGGCACCCACATAGACGTCATCCTGACCAACTGGTCAGGATCTCAGCGATCACTGCCTCATTTCCTGTATCCGCTACAGATCCGCAGTCAAACAACCACCGGTTACCACTGTCGAACGCTCCCAAAAATACTTCTGTGAGAAGGCCTTTCTAATCGACCTGGCACGGGTATCCTGGAAGGACATTGACCTCATCCCGTCAGTTGAGGATGCCTGGTCATTCTTTAAAAGTAACTTCCTCACCATTTTCGATAAGCATGCTCCGTTCAAAAAATGCAGAACTAAGAACAGATATAGCCCTTGGTTTACTACAGACCTGACTGCCCTCGACCAGCACAAACACATCCTGTGGCGGACTGCAATAGCATCGAATAGTCCCCGCGATATGCAACTGTTCAGGGAAGTCAGGAACCAATACACGCAGTCAGTCAGGAAAGCTAAGGCCAGCTTCTTCAGGCAGAAATTTGCATCCTGTAGCTCCAACTCCAAAACGTTCTGGGACACTGTGAAGTCCATGGAGAACAAGAGCACCTCCTCCCAGCTGCCCACTGCACTGAGGCTAGATAACACGGTCACCACCGATAAATCCATGATTATTGAAAACTTCAACAAGCATTTCTCAACGGCTGGCCATGCCTTCCGCCTGGCTACTCCAACCTTGGCCAACAGCTCCGCCCCCCCGCAGCTACTCGCCCAAGCCTCTCCAGGTTCTCCTTTACCCAAATCCAAATAGCAGATGTTCTGAAAGTGCTGCAAAACCTGGACCCGTACAAATCAGCTGGGCTTGACAATCTGGACCCTCTATTTCTGAAACTATCCGCCGCCATTGACGCAACCCCTATCACCAGCCTGTTCAACCTCTCTTTCATATCATCTGAGATCCCCAAGGATTGGAAAGCTGCCGCAGTCATCCCCCTCTTCAAAGGGGGAGACACCCTGGACCCAAACTGTTACAGACCTATATCCATCCTGCCCTGCCTATCTAAGGTCTTCGAAAGCCAAGTCAACAAACAGGTCACTGACCATCTCAAATCCCACCGTACCTTCTCCGCTGTGCAATCTGGTTTCCGAGCCGGTCACGGGTGCACCTCAGCCACGCTCAAGGTACTAAGCGATATCCTAACCGACGTCGATAAAAGACAGTACTGTGCAGCCGTCTTCATTGACCTTGCCAAGGCTTTCGACTCTGTCAATCACCATATTCTTATCGGCAGACTCAGTAGCCTCGGTTTTTATGATGACTGCCTTGCCTGGTTCACCAACTACTTTGCAGACAGTGTTCAGCGTGTCAAATCGGAGGGCATGCTGCCCGGTCCTCTGGCAGTCTCTATGGGGGTGCCACAGGGTTCAATACTCGGGCCGACTCTCTTCTCTGTATATATCAATGATGTTGCTCTTGCTGCGGGCGATTCCCTAATCCACATCTACGCAGACGACATCATTCTGTATACTATCTAACCTCCAAACGATCTTCAATGCCATACAACACTCCTTCCGTGGCCTCCAACTGCTCTTAAATGCTAGTAAAACCAAATGCATGCTTTTCAACCGTTTGCTGCCTGCACCCGCACGCCCGACTAGCATCACCACCCTGGATGGTTCCGACCTTGAATATGTGGACATCTATAAGTACCTAGGTGTCTGGCTAGACTGTAAACTCTCCTTCCAGACTCATATCAAACATCTCCAATCGGAAATCAAATCTACAGTCGGCTTTCTATTCCGCAACAAAGCCTCCTTCACTCACGCCGCCAAACTTACCCTAGTAAAACTGACTATCCTACCGATCCTCGACTTCAAAGATGTTATCTACAAAATAGCTTCCAACACTCTACTCAGCAAACTGGATGCAGTTTATCACAGTGCCATCCGTTTTGTCACTAAAGCACTTTATACCACCCACCACTGCGACCTGTATGCTCTAGTCGGCTGGCCCTCGCTACATATTCATTGCCAGACTCACTGGCACCAGCTCGTCTACAAGTCCATGCTAGGTAAAGCTCCGCCTTATCTCAGTTCACTGGTCACGATGGCAACACCCACCCGTAGCACGCGCTCCAGCAGGTGTATCTCACTGATCATCCCTAAAGCCAACACCTCATTTGGCCGCCTTTCGTTCCAGTTCTCTGCTGCCTGTGACTGGAACGAATTGCAAAAATCGCTGAAGTTGGAGACTTATCTCCCTCACCAACTTCAAACATCTGCTATCTGAGCAGCTAACCGATCGCTGCAGCTGTACATAGTCTATCGGTAAATAGCCCACCCATTTTTACCTACCTCATCCCCATACTGTTTTATATATTTACTTTTCTGCTATTTTGCACACCTATATCTCTACCTGTACATGACCATCTGATCATTTATCACTCCAGTGTTAATCTGTAAAATTGTAATTATTCGCCTACCTCGTCATGCCTTTTGCACACAATTTATATAGACTCTTTTTTCTTTTTTCTACTGTGTTATTGACTTGTTAATTGTTTACTCCATGTGTAACTCTGTGTTGTCTGTTCACACTGCTATGCTTTATCTTGGCCAGGTCGCAGTTGCAAATGAGAACTTGTTCTCAACTAGCCTACCTGGTTAAATAAGGGTGAAATAAATAAAAATATATATTTTTTTTTAAATTTAGCATGCAAGAGAACCACGCCTGTAAAGCCCATTACGCAACTGAATAATGTAAGTCTGAATGCAAAACACTGAATGCATACAAAAGGCATGCTTAGCAAAGCTGTGAAATTCTATGTCGGAATCGGCCCCTATGTGTTTTATTGCACTGGTTGGCCTTTTGTGTTTTGAATGTATAATTACTTAGACAGGGCTTAGCTTAGAATACTAATTCAACTGTATTTACACCTGAGTTCTCACTATACCACTTCAGTCTGAAGGATCAGACCTCATCATACTGCGCAGAGCAGATCCAGTCATACTCTACACCGACAGAGTTTTTGATACATTTACACGTTGGTCAAATAGTACCATGTACTTGACTCAAAAAGTTCTAATGCTATCTTTGTGTTTCACAAAGGCTCAGTTTACAAAGGCTCAGTTTAAGTTTGTTTTTTCTAATCTTATTTTCATTTCGAACATTGCACATTTTATCCAAAATCCTAGTAGGTCTTGGTATTGCTAGGGCGTTGTAGAAGGGGGAAGGGGATGGCAGATGGGCATAAGCATCTGCCTCCAATTCCGTATGTGTTGGTAGCATCTATCTCTTACTCCAAATCTGTCATAAACATCTGATTCCAATAGTTGCAAGTTCGAATCCAGCGATGAAAATACATATTTTTTTGATTTTAGCCTATCACATAGTAGGAAACCAGCCACTAGGGACAACATTATCTTTGTGTTTCACGAAGGCTCAGTTTATGTGTTTACATTTGGTATTTATCTTATTTTCATATCAAACAATGGACATTTTATCCAAAATTGCCCCCACATTTGGAAAACTTTTTGACAAATTTCAAAATAAATTGAAAACTCAGCCAGGTCGCCTGTGATACAAGTCACTATTTGACGTCCATCAATGTCTTAATGCACAATACTTGCTTAACCAGGAAGCCAGGCGCACCAATGTGTCGGAGGAAACACTGTACACCTGGCGACCGAGTCAGCGTGCATGCGCCCGGCCCGACACAGTTGTTGCTAGAGTGCGTTGGGAGAAGGTCATCCTGGCCGTCCGGCCAAACCCTCCCCTAACCCAGACAATGCTGGGCCAATTGTGCACTGCCTTATGGGTCTCCAGGTCGTGGCCGGCTGCGACACAGCCTAGAATAGAACCAGGATCTGAAGTGACAAAGCTAACATTACGATGTAGTGCCTTAGACCGCTGCGCCCCTCGGGAAGCAAACAACATCTCTTTCTCCGAGCAATTGTATTGGCATACAATAACAATTTTTCTATTTTGTTTAGCATACAATGTAACTCAGTATTAGAATTATTTGTTTTACAGGGTCATTATTTCTAATCTTTATCAAGGGTGTCAACAATTTAAGGCACTACTGTATACAATGCTGATTAGATTATTACGTTCTCACATCATAATATGTACAGTCTGGTACCAAATTATTGTCACCCTTGATAAAGATTAGCAAAAAATAATGTATAAAATAAATAATTCAAATTCTGAGCTGTATTGTTTGTGTCATTGAAATTTTACACAGGGAAACTCGAAGTCAATCTTAAATGAATCATTGTTTATTAACAGCATGCTGGAGAGATTACAATCCAGATGCATAAAGTACCTGTCTGAAGTGAGCTTCTACTTGGGGCAGTCCCGTTAGATCTCTTAAATACTGGTTACAGACACGTTACATAGGCATAGTTCACAGGTTTGGTTTAGGCATGTGCCTATGATAACTTAAATAACATATTCTGGACGTTCTGCCAGATGGTACTAAGGAGGGGGTCATATGCGATTGACCAAGCACAGGCTGGAACCAATGATTATTTATGACACTAAGACAAGATGAAAATTTTCAAGGGTGTCTCGTCACATGATTAAAATGTCCGTCACATTCTACAATCTTATTACTTGTGATAATAAGCTTCTATATCAAAATACATCATTATAATAAATCAGAATAAAGGTAATACTTCTATTAATGGAACTTGATCTAATTTCATTTATAGTCAACATAATGAAGCTAAAATCTACAATCAAAGTAGCAAGTAAACACTTTCAAAAACAAAAACAGACACTTTCAAACCCTTCACTCTGGGTTGTACAATCTAAAATACTCACAAGGGATCTACAGAGTCAGATTGTTTCCATAGCTCTTACCTATAAAAGCATTTGCAGTAGAATGTTTTGACTTAAAACTTCTTTGGGATAGGGGTCAGTATTTTCACGTCCGGATGAAAAGCGTGCCCAGAGTAAACAGCCTGCTACTCAGGCCCAGAAGCTAGGATATGCATATTATGAATAGATGTGGATAGAAAACAATCTGACGTTTCTAGAACTGTTTGAACAATGTCTGTGAGTATAACAGAACTCATATGGCCGGCGAAAACCTGACAAAAATCTAACCAGCAAGTGGGAAATCTGAGGTTTATAGTTTTTCAAGTGATTGCCTGTCCAATATCCAGTGTCAATGGGGTCAGGTTGCACTTCCTAAGGCTACCAATATTCTTAATACATATTTCTAAAACCATTGTCAAAGAGAATCACAACACACAGTTGAAACCATAGAAAACAATTGGCATATACTCCCCTATCATCTTGGCGATCTCACTGCAGAGTTATATGGTCAGGGAGTTAGAGTCCTGTGTGGCTCAGTCGGTAGAGCATGGCGCTTGCAACGCCAAGCGTCGTGTGTTCGATTCCCGCTGGGGCCACCCATATGTAAAAGTAGTGGCCCCAGCCGACTTGTAAGTCGCTTTGGACAAAAGCGTCTGCTAAATGGGATATATTATTATTATATATTAGAGCGCTAATCCTTAGGGAGAAATCCGATCTGGTGAGATTTGTGATTGAAGCAAGACAAGAATAAAGTAAACAAAACAGCAGCAATACACATATATCACTCAAGGTGGGGAAAACTTAAATTCATTTGGAGTAACTGTCAACCAGCACCAACATACACTGCTCAAAAAAATAAAGGGAACACTAAAATAACACAAATAACACAGATCTGAATGAATGAAATATTCTTATTAAATGTTTTTTTCTTTACATAGTTGAATGTGCTGACAACAAAATCACACAAAAATGATCAATGGAAATCAAATTTATCAACCCATGGAGGTCTGGATTTGGAGTCACACTCAAAATTAAAGTGGAAAACCACACTACAGGCTGATCCAACTTTGATGTAATGTTCTTAAAACAAGTCAAAAGGAGGCTCAGTAGTGTGTGTGGTCTCCACGTGCCTGTATGACCTCCCTACAATGCCTGGGCATGCTCTTGATAAGGTGGCGGATGGTCTCCTGAGGGATCTCCTCCCAGAACGGGCAGGCCAGTCCATAGCATCAATGCCTTCCTCTTGCAGGAACTGCTGACACACTCCAGCCACATGAGGTCTAGCATTGTCTAGCATTAGCGGGAACCCAGGGCCAACCGCACCAGCATATGGTCTCACAAGGGGTCTGAGGATCTCATCTCGGTAGCTAATGGCAGTCAGGCTACCTCTGGCAGGCACATGGAGGGCTGTGCGGCCCCCCAAAGAAATGCCACCCCACACCATGACTGACCCACCGCCAAACCGGTCATGCTGGAGGATGTTGAAGGCAGCAGAACGTTCTCCACTGTGTCTCCAGACTCTGTCACGTCTGTCACATGTGCTCAGTGTGAACCTGCTTTCATCTGTGAAGAGCACAGGGTGCCAGTGGTGAATTTGCCAATCTTGGTGTTCTCTGGCAAATGCCAAACGTCCTGCACGGTGTTGGGCTGTAAGCACAACCCCCACCTGTGGACATCGGGCCCTCATACCACCCTCATGGAGTCTGTTTCTGACCGTTTGAGCAGACACATGCATATTTGTGACCTGCTGTAGGTCATTTTGCAGGGCTCTGGCAGTGCTCCTCCTGCTCCTTCTTGCACAAAGGCGGAGGTAGCGGTCCTGCTGCTGGGTTGTTGCCCTCCTATGGCCTCCTCCAAGTCTCCTGATGTACTGGCCTGTCTCCTGTACTGGCCTGTCTTCTGGAGACCTGTTGTCTATTCCATTTGCACAACAGCATGTGAAATTTATTGTCAATCAGTGTTGCTTACTAAGTGGACAGTTTGATTTCACAGAAGTGTGATTGACTTGGAGTTACATTGTGTTGTTTAAGTGTTCCCTTTATTTTTTTGAGCAGTGTATATTTCTTCCTTTTTTCTTCCTTTTATAAGCAGCCATGAACAAAATCTATTTGCATATTTACCAAAGGGCCAGGGCCCCAGGGGACTGGTAATTCCCCCTTTTGACACGTGACTCACATCCTGATTCATGCATCCAAAAAAACAACAACAAAACCACCACCTGTTAAATCAAAATAACTAATCAAATTTGAATTACAACCCCTGAAAACTCCATCTTAACTTAATTGTATCCCATGAGGTAATTCAAGGAATAGTTAAATAAACTTGAGACAGGTGTCCCTCATTCAGGGGCAGCTCTCTCTCTGTCCTTCTCTTGTTCCAAATCACACATAGGACTATTGATAAATTATAAACTTCTTCTAATTATTATTGTTACCATCACCCATTTATATCTCACTCTATGTCTCTTTGTCGTTCTAGTGAGGATGATCAGGCCTCACCAGGAAGTCAGAACAGAGGTCAGAGGTCATTCAGCCCCATTAAGTGAGTGTTTCATTCCCTTTACATTCTCTATACCTCAGAAATGAAGAAATTTCAAACATTTCAATTTTTTTTTTACCAGGTTTACAATGGGTTTTTCAGTACATTTCTTAGCAATATAATTGACATGTGTACAACCAAAACTCTGACATTAGATACTTTAGATACATTAGAAAATGTTGTTTGTGTACCCTTTAAGGCGCATCCTTTCTAACCTGTGAAAAACATACTAAAACCAAAATAAAAGACCCTGCACAAAACAGTGTAGTAACAACACTAACAAATAGTCCTAACATGTGGGTTGTGTGTGGGTGCTGGCGTGTGTGTGGTAATAAGGGTAAAAACAAACAAAATAGCCGGGCCTTACTCAATTTGGGAGCTCCCTTGACAGCTGGATCCGGGTACCTTTAACTGCTCTCCTAAGGCATCTGCCTCAGAAAGACTTTCCAAGGAGAGATACAGAATCATTGATAAACATGTAAAAAAAACTTGGTAGCGGACATTCCCATCATTCCTGGAAGAAAGAAAATAAACATGTACTTAGTTTGCACATCTTAATCAGTCCAAAAAATTCTAAATCTTAATTGAGTTTACTGTGTCTGGGGTAGGAAGTCTTGATAAAATCACGTGTATACAGAATTATACTTCAGACACATCAGATGATAGTGTCCCGTAAAGTAAACAATCCCAGAGTCCCTCTCTTGTAATCATTGTCATTTTGACCTGTAGCATTGACATAGAGTTCTGTACAAACTGTCACTGTGACAAAAAACTTGTCAAAATATGAAACCTGTAGTTTAACACATCTGCTGTCACGTCCTGACCATAGAGAGCCCTTGTTTCTCTATGGTGGAGTCGGTCAGGGCGTGACTAGGTGGTAGTCTAGTTTAATATTTCTATGTGGGGTTCTAGTTTATTTTTTTTCTATGTTGGTGATTTGTATGATTCCCAATTAGAGGCAGCTGGTAATCATTGTCTCTATTTGTGGATCATATTTAGGTAGTATTTTTCCCACCTGTGTTTGTGGGATATTATTTTGTGCTTTGTGCATGTGCACCACGTAGTCACGTTTCGTTGTTTCTTTATTTCTTTATTTTGTCTTGTTCTAAGTTTCACTTCAATAAAAATGTGGAACCCAGATCACGCTGCACATTGGTCCGAGTATGCTTACGACGACCTTGACATCTGCTAGGACCTTCAAAAAGTTAGTGCTGGCTTATCAGCTCGATATTCGGTACTAAAACATTTACTTGGATCTACTTATTCTGGACACAGTTCCACATAATGGAAGAAGATTATTGTTTTACTTAAATCACTGGAACTACCCAAACTACAGAATGTAGTTGTCAGGATTTGGCCAGGGTTGTTCCGGGTTTTGGTCACTAGATGCCCCCATTGTGCTTTTTGACCTTGTTTTTTCCCTTGTTCCCCATTATTATTTGCACCTGTGCCTCGGAACCCCTGATTATATTTAAACCCTTAGTTTCCCTCAGTTCTGTACTCTGTGTTTGTATGTTAGCACCCAGCCCTAGTGTTCTGTGTATTCTTGTCGATTCCGGTGGATGCTCTTGTGGAATTCTGTTTTTGTTTTTGAGTATCTCTTAAGGCTTTTTTGTGCTATTCCTACCACCTTTTGGATTTGCCATTTTTGTATTGAAGGACTTCTCCTTTTTACTTTATTAAATACACCGTCTTAAGTACTGCTGTGTCTGCCTCATCTTCTGGGTTCTGCTGACTATTCGTGGCTCAGTTGGTTAAGTGACTGTTTCTCACTCCGGAGACCCAGGTTCGTAACCGGGTCCTGACAGTAGTAATAATAATTGGAAATTGTCAAAAATGTGTCTTATTCAATTATTCATATCTCTGTCTCAAATTTCTCCACTGTCTATAGTGCACAGGAAGCTTATCGCTAACCCAAACACCAGACGGCGGCCTAATTTTAGTCCCAATGCTCAATCCCTCTGTTCGTTATTTGATCTTGTATTGAAACATTTACTCTTCAAATTACTAAGATATTGCATCATTGGAGTGTTATATGAAAGCCAATTACCATTCACTTTGTTATTTTCACTAGTCTCTATATCTGTTTCTCTCAACTTGGACTCCCTTCCTAATATGAAGACCTTTTCAATCTAATACACTCGAATCACACTTTCTGCTTCACACTTACTAAATGTCTATTATTTTAAGATGAACATGTAATGCGCTGAATTTATAAATAAATCTGCTAATTCAGAAGGGAAGAGACAAACTTTGGAGGGAGCTTCCTTTTTTAAGGTAGCTCTCGAGACTAGAGTCTCTCTGGGATCAACTTTCACAATAACTGGGCTGGCTCTGTCTATCAGTCCCCTATAGATGGTGTGTTCTGTCCATAATAAATCTCTACCTAGCGAATTAAACTCCCTGAAACTTTTATACATTCTTTAACTTCTATGAATACTTTTTTACACCACTTAGATACATCTATACGTGGGTGTGCAAGTTGTATATTATTATAATTGTTTCTATTGTTACTTCCTCAGATCTCTATTAAACCATTATAATCAATATTATGTTACTTTATCTCTAGTAACCCATTATACATTTGTGTTACATCACAAATTTACTAGTGTTCTTTAGTAATAGCATAATCAGGAATAGTACTTTCTCCCTTCATATCTCCACATACATAATAACGTTGCACCATCAATCTCCACTGATAAGACATGTAATAAAAAATAAAAACATATTACGCATCCCTGCGCCTGTCTCCCGAATCATTCATACCAACGTGACATTATCTATATTTCAATCTCTTGTCATCCAAATTTCAATCAGCTTCAATCAGCTTAATATCCAAATGCCAAAATCTTGTAATCCAGAGCTCCGTAATCCAGAGCTCCTTAACAAGTCTGACGAGGCCAACGTGAACGATATACTGCTTTCTCGGGAACAGGCCCAGACCCAGATCCCCGTGATTTGAGTGAAGAGGAGGCGGAGAAAAAGGGGCCGGAGGGTGGGCTGCCTTCAGAGAATTCATAGGCAATCGAGTAAAACCCCACTTCCATCCATTCTGCCAGCAAACAAGCAATGTTTGGACAATAAAATAGATGACCTATGCAGAAGATTAAACTACCAACGGGACATTCAAAACTGTAATATCTTATGCTTCACGGAAACATGGCTGAACGATGACACTATCAACATACAGCTGGCTGGTTATACACTGCACCGGCAGGATAGAACAGCGGCGTCTGGTAAAACAAGGGGCGGTGGATTATGTATTTTTGTAAATAACAGCTGGTGCACGATATCTAAGAAAGTCACAAGCTATTGCTCACATGAGGTAGAGTATCTCATGATAAACTGTAGACCATCCTTCCTACCGAGAGCATTTTCATCTGTATTTATCTTAGCTGTTTACATACCACAACAGTCAGAGGCTGGCACTAAGACAGCATTGAATGAGCTGTAATTCGCCATAAGCAAGCAAGAAAACGCTCACATAGAGGCGGCGCTCCTAATAGCCGGGGACTTTAATGCAGGGAAACTTAAATTTGTTTTACCAAATTTCTATCAAGATGTTAAATGTGCAAACAGTGCGAAAAAACTCTAGACCCTCTTTACTCCACACACAGAGACGCATACAAAGCTCTCCCTCACCCTCCATTTGGCAAATCTGACAATAATTCTATCCTCCTGATTTCTGCTTACAAGCAAAAATGAAAGCAGGAAGCGCCAGTGACTAGATCAATAAAAAAGTGGTCAGATGAAGCAAATGCTAAGCTACAGGACTGTTTTGCTAGCACAGACTGGAATATGTTCCGGGATTCCTCCGATGGCATTGAGGAGTACACCACATCAGTCATTGGCTTCATCTATAAGTGCATCGATGACATCATCCCCACAGCGACCGTACGTACATAACCCAACCAGAAGCCATGGATTACAGGCAACATCCGCATTAAGCTAAAGGCTAGAGCTGCCGCTTTCAAGGAGCGGGACTCTAACCCGGAAGCTTATAAGAAATCCCGCTCTGCCTTCCGACAAACCATCAAACAGGCAAAGTGTCAATCCAGGACTAAGATCGAATCGTACTACACCGGCTCTGACGCCCGTCGGATGTGGCAGGGCTTGCAAACTATTACAGACTACAAAGGGAAGCACAGCCGAGAGCTGCCCAGTGACACGAGCCTACCAGATGAGCTAAAGTACTTCTATGCTCGCTTCGAGGCAAATAACACTGAAACATGCATGAGAGCACCAGCTGTTACGGAAGACTGTGTGATCACGCTCTCCGTAGCCGATGTGAGTAAGATCTTTAAACAGGTCAACATTCACAAGGCCGAGGGCCAGGCGGATTACCAGGACGTGTACTGCGAGCATGTGCTGACCAAAAGACAAGTGTCTTCACTGACATTTTCAACCTCTCCCTGTCCGAGTCTGCAATACCAACATAAGCAGACCACCATAGTTTCTGTGCCCAAGAACACTATGGTAGCCTGCCTAAATGACTTCCGACCCATAGCACTCACGTCTGTAGCCATGACGTGCTTCGAAAGGCTGGTCATGGCTCACATCAACACCATTATCCCAGAAACCTTAGACTCACTCCAATTTGCATACCGCCCCAACAGATCCATAGATGATGCAATCTCTATTGCACTCCACACTACCCTTTCCCACCTGGACAAAAGGAACACCTATGTGAACATGTTATTCATTGACTACAGCTCAGCATTCAACATTATAGTGCCCCCAAAGCTCATCAATAAGCTAAGGACTCTTGGACTAAACACCTCCCTCTGAAACTGAATCCCGGACTTCCTAGGTGGTAAGGGTAGGTAACAACACATCCTTCACACTGATCCTCAACACAGGGGCCCCTCAGGGGTGCATGCTCAGTCCCATCCTGTACTCCCTGTTCACTCATGACTGCACGGCCAGGCATGACTCCAACACCATCGTTAAGTTTGCCAATGACACAACAGTGGTAGGCCTGATCAACGTCAAGACAGCCTATAGGCCGTGTGGTGACAGGACAACAACCTCTCCCTCAACGTGATCAAGATAAAGGAGATGATTGTGGACTACAGGAGAAGGAGGACCGAGCACGCCCCAATTCTCATCGAAGGTGCTGCAGTGGAGCAGGTTGAGAGCTTCAAGTTCCTTGGTGTCCACCAACAAACTAACATGGTACAAGAACACCAAGACAGTCATGAAGAGGGCACGACAAAAAATATTCCCCCTCGGGAGACTGAAACGATTTGGCATGGGTCCTCAGACCCTCAAAAGGTTCTACAGCTGCACCATCGAGAGCATCCTGACTGGTTGCATCACTGCCTAGTATGGAAACTGCTCAGCCTTCGACCGCAAGGCACTACAGAGGGTAGAGGAAGGCCCTAAAAATTGTCAAAGACTCCAGCCACCCTAGTCATAGACTGTTCTCTCTGCTACCGCACGGCAAGCAGTACTAGAGCGCCAAGTCTAGGTCCAAGAGGCTTCTATCCCAAGCCATAAGGCTCCTGAAAACCTAATCAAATTTGCATTGCAGACTATTTGCATTGTCCCCCCTCCCCCTCTATTACATCGCTGCTACTCTCTGTTGTTTTCATCTATGCACAATCACTTTAATAACTCTGCCTACATGTACATATTACCTCAACTAACCGGTGCCCCCACATATTGACTCTGTACCAGTTCCCTCCTGTATATAGTCTCACTATTGTTATTTTACTCTGCTCTTTAAATACTTGTTACTTTTATTTCTTATTCTTGTCTGCATTTTTTAAAACTGCATTGTTGGTGAGGGGCTCATAAGTAAACATTTCACTGTAAGGTCTACCTGTTTTATTGGGCGCATGTGACTGATACATTTTGATTTGATTTGATATCCAAATTTCAATCAGCTTAACACCCAAATTGAAATCAATTAGCTTATTATCCAAATTTTAATCAGCTTAACATGTCCGTTTCACACACGCACAATTTTCGCATCCACATTCACTTAATACTATTCCCAAACACACTCGGTAATCTCCCTTACTACACCATGTGCATCTTCAACAATTCTCTTGTCGTTACTTACTATGCACCATATGTATCTTCATATACACATATAATAACACCACATGCTATTTAGTAGTGGCTGCAGACCATGTAGACATACGTCAAAAAATGCCTACAGACAGCTGTCAGCAGGGCTTTCCATGATGCATTCTGCTCACTCATAAGACTAGCCTTCTCTCTATGAGACTATTGGTATCTGGCATTCTGCCAGATGGTCCTAAGGAGGGGGTAATGTCACCCTGGATGACTCAACACCTTATGTCGTGTCTTGTGTTTTTTTCTCCATCTCTTTACCTATCATACTCTAATTCCACAGATTTAAAAACTTGATCCTCCCAAAAAAATTGAAATTTTGTTTTTTACATTCGATAAAAGTAGAGACTCAGAGCTACAAAATGGTATGTCATACACTGCAATTTTGTTGAACAATGGGAAAGTAATTTTGCTTTGAAAGTTGAAAAACGTGTAAACTCACTTTTGAGAAAATGGCCTTTGAATGTTTTGGTATCTAGTGAAGAGCTCTTCTTTGTCTACACCCATTCAGCATCCTTGACACCCTCTTCAGCTTTAGCCCCAGCCATCTCCTTTCGCTCTCGGAGCATTCAGAGCACCCACTTGACTCTCTGGCCGGTGATTTGTTTACCCCTGGATAACATGAAAACAGCCTAATCAGCTCTGCTGGCAACAATTTCATTGAGCTTTTTTGCCGACGTTTACTGACACCGGCCATATTTAATGGGTGTTGTACACTTTAGCTTAAGACATGTAGCTAGCTAGCTAGCTAGGTAAACAATGAAACTAGCTAGGTAAACAACGTGTAAGATCACACACGTCACGTAACATTAGCTAGTTAAACAACAATGAACATAGTGCCAAATGTCGTTACTACCCTGCATGAATCTGCTGGGAGCTAACCAACCAGGTTCAATGTTAGCTAGCTAATATTAGGCTCTTACTAGCAAAGTAAACAGCTCTGGGATACAAATAATAACTTCATACACATAACGTTAGCTACGGAGCCAGCCAGCTAACAGTACATTTTAGCTTGAAATTAAACCACTTTCTGTCAAAATTAGAAGCATGAAATATCTGAAAATATAGTTAGCTGACGCTAAACTATCTTACCTGTATACATCATCATGCATGATGGACACGTCTCCCTATCACGGATGCCATTCCACGGTTGCCCTTAGTTTGAAGATGTAATCCGGAGACAGGTTTTTTTCTCCATCTCTTTACCTATCATACTCTAATTCCACAAATTTAAAAACTTGATCCGCCAGAAAGTGGAGAGCAACACTTGTGCAGCTCCAATCTGAACTCCTCTCTCTGCATGTCCAGCCCACTCATTATCTCAGCCAATCATAGCTAGTGGGAAGGTTGCTGTCCTTTTTGTGTGGCTTAAACAACAATGTTCGTAATTTAACAATTGTATTCGTATTTACAGATGGCATACAAGTTTGGTATTAAGGCACATGAAAGTTCACATGTTCCGGAAGGCATTTCTGCCCCCAAAAAATGTTACGTTAAATTAGCTCTCCTGTGAAGTCATGACTTGCGACATACGCCTATTTTCCTGAAATGGGTCACATATATCTTTAGAAAGCACAGGCAGGAACCAAGGATTATTTATGACACTAAGACAAGATTAACATTTTCAAGGCTGTCTCTTCACATGATACACATTTCCATCACATTTTTTTTTTACCTTTATTTAACTATGCAAGTCAGTTAAGAACAAATTCTTATTTTCAATGACAGCGGGTTAACTGCATGTTCAGAGGCAGAACGACAGATTTGTACCTTGTCAGCTCGGGGGTTTGCAACCTTCCGGTTACTAGTCCAACGCTCTAACCACTAGGCTACCCTGCCAGTTGCTAAAAGAAAGAGAATTTATTTAACAAGTAACACAACTTTTTCTCTAAAATTAGGGGTCAAAATTTTGGTCACCACTGTTTTCAATACCTTTCAATAACTCACCTTACGAGGTAATTGGCACATTTCGATGTTTGCTTGGGGTTATTGTTATGCTGCAAAACCCAATTGCGGCCAAGTTTCAGCCTGGCAGAGGCAAACAGTCTTTTGACTAAAATGTCATGGTACTGGGTAAAGTTCATGATGCCGCTAACCCTAACAAGGGCCCCAGGGCCAGCGGAAGCAAAATAGCCCCATAACATCATGGATCCATCACTATATTTTACAATATATATGGGGTTCTTTTCTGCATAATCATCTTTATTTCAAAGCAAAAAACACCACTGGTGTGTGTGGCCAATGACCTCTATTTTCATGTCATTCAACAAACGTAAATGCCTGGAGTTTGCTAAATGGCATTGGCACTTGGATTGGAACCGACGCTATGGTCAGATTTCATGAACAAAGAGCTCTTTGGCTGCGTACAGCAAATCAATTCAAATAAAATGTTATTGGTCACATACACATGTTAAGCAGATGTTATTGCATGTGTATTGAAATGCTTCCATTTCTAGCTCCAACAGTGCAGTAATATCTAACAATTTACAACAATACACATGAAACTTAAAGTAAAATAATGGAATTAAGAAATATATAAATATTAGGACAAGCAATGTCGGAGTGGCATAGAACAGAATACAGTATATACAAGTTAGATGAGTAACGCAAAAATATGTAAACATTATTAAAGTGACAAGTGTTCCATTATTAAAGTGGCAGCCTCTAAGGTGCAGGATTACATAACCGGGTGGAAGCCGCCTAGAGATTAACAATCTGATGGCCTAGAAGCTGTTTTTCAGTCTATCGGTACCAGCTTTGATGCACCTGTACTGACCTCGCCTTCTGGATTATAGTGGGGTGAACAGGTAGTGGCTCGGGTGGTTGTTGACCTTGATGATCTTCTAGGCCTTCCTATGACATCGGGTGCTGTAGGTGTCCTGGAGGACCGGTAGTTTACTCCTGGTGATAGGTTGGGCAGACCGCATCACCCTCTGGAGAGCCCTGCGGTTGCGGGCGGTGCAGTTGCCGTACCAGGTGGTGATACAGCTCGACAGGATGCTCTCAAATGTGCATCTGTAAAAGTTTATGAGGGTTTTGGGTGCCACGCCAAATTTCCTCAGCCTCCTGAGGTTGAAGAGGCACTATTGTGCCTGTGTGAGTGGACCATTTCAAATCGTCAGTGATGTGTACACCGAGGAACTTGACATTTTCCACCTTCTCCACTGCAGTCCAGTCAATGTGGATACGGGTGTGCTCCCTCTGCTGGGTTTTGCATTAAAAAAAAGATGGGCGTGTGACAAGTACTTCCCAGTGGTCACAGTGAAACTTCATCTGGCAGATAGACCATGAATGACAGCAGAATGTAAGAACATGATCATACACCCGTGGGAAGAAATCAGCGCTCACCAGGTACTATCGAAACAAGGTTCAGAGGTCAATATAGCACGCCAAAAATATATTAAACTCCTCATGGATTTCTCACTTGAAAAGGGAAGACCAAAGGTCCTGGCACAAGGGGGTACAATCCATGCCCGGAATGAGGAAAGCACCACTCAAAATTAGCATTTCCGGTGATGTTCACAATGCAAACAGAGAAATTGACAATTAAACAAATAAAATGTTCTCCCAGATCATTCTACAAAATCCCCCTTTACATATTTGCCCTCCCTGCCTAGCTGTCTGCCTGAGAGCCACTTCCAGAAGTAATGGTATTATTATCACTACCCTCACTTCATGATAGAAGAGAGAAACTGTGCCTGGACTTTGCTAACTTCCTCTCTAAGTCTCCCTTCAGGCATTTGTTACCTGCCTGTCAAAGCAAATCCACCCAACGTGCCCAGCTGTTCACTATTCTATAGGCCAGGACTGATAGATATAAAAAGTAGCCCATACCCTACCTATGCAAACAAATCAACAAAACTTTTTTGGTCTACTAAATGTACAGTACCAGTCAACGTTTTTACACACCTACTCATTCAAGGTGATTTTGTCTACTATTTTCTATATTGGAGAATAATAGTGAAGACATCTAAACTATAAAATAACACATATGGAATCATGTGGTAACCAAAAAAGTGTGGTATACAGAAGATAGCCCTATTTGGTTAAAAAGCAAGTCCATATTATGGCAAGAACAGCTCAAATAAGCAAAGAGAAATGACAGTCCATCATTACTTTATTTTGTATTTTTTTTTCACCTTTATTTAACCAGGTAGGCTACTTGAGAACAAGTTCTCATTTGCAACTGCGACCGGGCCAAGATAAAGCATAGCAATTCTACACATACAACAACACAGAGTTGCACATGGAATAAACAAAACATACAGTCCATAATACAGTAGAAAAAAAGAAAACAAATAGTCTATATACATTGGGTGCAAATGAAGTAAGGAGGTAAGGGCAATAAATAGGCCATAGTGGCGAAGTAATTACAACTTAGCAATTAACACTGTAGTGATAGATGTGCTGATGAGGATGTGCAATTAGAAATACTGGTGTGCAAAAGAGAAGAAAACAAAACAAATATGGGGATGAGGTAGGTAGTTGGTTGGATGGGCTATATAAAGATGGGCTGTGTACAGTTGCAGCGATTGGTAAGCTGCTCTGACAGCTGATGCTTAAAGTTAGTGAGGAAGATATGTCTCCAACTTCAGTGATTTTTGCAATTCGTTCCAGTCATTGGCAGCGGAGAACTGGAACAAAAGGCGGCCAAAGGAGGTGTTTGCTTTGGAGATGACCAGTGAAATATACCTGCTGGAGCGCGTGCTACAGGTGCGTGTTGCTATGGTGACCAGTGAGCTGAGATAAGGCGGAGCTTTACCTAGCAAATACTTATAGATGACCTGGAGCCAGTGGGTTTGGCGATGAATATGTAGCGAGGACCAGCCATAGATATGACCAGCCATAACTTATTTACATAAATATTCAGAACCTTTGCTATGAAACTCAAAATTGAGCTCAGGTGCATCCCGATCATCCTTGAGGTGTTTGATTGGAATCCAACTTAACTGGAGTCCATTTGAGGTAAATTCAATTGATTGGACTTGATTTGGAAAGGCACACACCTGTCTATAGAAGGTCCCACAGTTGACAGTGTATTTCAGAGCAAAAACCAAGTCATGAGGTTGAAGGAATTGTCTGTAGAGCTCCGAGACAGGATTGTGTCAAGGCACAGATCTGGGTAAGGGTACCAAAACATTTCTGCAACATTGAAGGTCCCTAAGAACACAGTGGCCTCCATCAATCTTAAATGGAAGAAGTTTAGAACCAATAAGACTCTTCCTAGAGCTGGCTACCAGCTGAGTAATCAGGGGAGAAGGGCCTTCGTCGCGGAGGTGACCAAGTACCCAATGGTCACTCTGACATTGCTCTAAAGTTCCTCTGTGGAGATGGGAGAACCTTCCAGAAGGACAACCATCTCTGCAGCACTCCACCAATTAGGCCTTTATGGTAGAGTCGCCAGATGGACGTCACTCCTCAGTAAAAGGCACATGTCAACCTGCTTGGAGTTTGCGAAAAGACACAAATATTCTCAGACCATGATAAACAAGATTCTCTGGTCTGATGAAACGAAGAGTCAACTCTTTGGCCTGAATGCCAAGCATAATGTCTGGAGGAAACTGGCACCATCCCTGCACCGAAGCATGGTGGTGGCAGCATCATAGTGTTGGGATGTTTTTTTTAGCGGCATGGACTGGGAGATTAGTCAGGATCGAGGCAAAGATGATCAGAGCAAAGTACAGAGAGATCCTTGATGAAAACCTGCTCCAGAGCGCTCAGGACCTCAGACTGGGGCGAAGGTTCACATTCCAACAGGACAACTAACCTAAGAACACAGCCAAGACAACGCAGGAGTGGCTTTGGGACAAGTCTCTTAATGTCCGTGAGTCGCCCAGCCAGAGCCCGGACTTGAACCTGATCGAACATCGCTGGAGAGACCTGAAAATAGCTGTGCAGCAACGGTGGAGAGTATCTGCAGAGAAGAATGTGATAAACTCCACAAATACAGGTGTGCCAAGCTTCTAGGATCATACCCAAAAAGACTCAAGGTTGTAATTGCTGCCAAAGGTGCCTTAACAAAGTACTCTGTAAAAGATCTGAATACTTACGTAAATGTAATATTTCAATGTTTATTTATTTATAAATAAGCAAACATTTCTAAAAACCTATTTTTGCTCAGTCATTATGGGGTATTGTGTGTGGATTGATGAGGGAAAAATAAGTATTTAATAAATTTTAGAATAAGGCTGTGACCTAACAACATTTTGAGATTTCAAGGGGTCTGAATACTTCCCTAGGCACTGTATATCAATGATTTTAGATATTATCCTCCATCTGATCACAACACCTACAAAAAGTTAGCATTCACACCAACATGTCCAGAGTAACAAATAACCTTCTAAATGGGATCAGCAAGCCCTAGCAAAATACATTTAGATTGTGTATGTTAGCATTAGATTGACCCAGTAATTCTTGAAAGTGACACCACACAACAATAATTAAAATTCACCTAATGAGTACGTAGTTTATTAAAACACCTAAAGAAAAGTTATTATTCACATCTAAATGTCCAAATCACCATCTACAGTGCTACCAAGTAGCACTATTCTTTTATTTATCTTGAATGTACACATAATTCTCTGACTGTTACCGATAAGCAGGTTGTGTGTGTCTCTGATTGACAGTACAGTACTGTTTAGATAGATATAATGGCTACTTGCTCTTTGGCAGGCCTTGTAATGTTTTGTGTCACACCCTGATATATTTCACCTGTCCTTGTGACTGTCTCCACCCCCCTCCAGGTGTCGCCCATCTTCCCTATTAAGTGTATTTATACTTGCAGTCGCTGTTTGTCTGTTGCTCGTTTGTTTTGTATTTGAAACCTATCAGTGTTTGTTCCCCTGCTCCTGTCTGTTTCTTGCCCCTGTTTTCTAGCCCTTCCCGGTTTTGACCTGCTGCCGGCCCCGAGCCTGTCTGTAGTTTTATACCTTACCCCACCTTAGTTAATTATTGACCCCTGCCTGCCCTGACCCTGAGACTGCCTGCCGTTCTGGTCCCTTTGCACCCTCTCTGGGTTATTGACCCCTGCCTGACTTTGACCTGTCGTTTGCATGCTCCTGTTTTGGAAATAAACTATTGTTTTTTTCGACACTGTCTGCATCTGGGTCATACCTTAAAAGTGATAGATAGTGTAGCTTTAGAATACTATTTCACGTGTATATACTGTATACCTGAGTTACCTCTACACTCGTTCAGTCTGAAGGATCAGACCCCATCAAACCACACAGAGCAGATCCAGTCATACTCTAAAACAGGAGCATGCAATCAACAGGTTAAAGGCAGTTTATTAAAAGACATATCAAAAACACCTTGTGGAGGTCAAACATTTTTTTGCTGAGGTCTTTGCTGATTTCTTTTGATTTTACAATGATGTCCAGTTTAAAGGTAGGTGTCAAGTTTGCAGAAGACACAACAGTAATGGGCTTGATCACCGGCACTTGGAGTGTGGTGTCAGGAAAACAACCTTTCACTCAACGTCAACAAAACAAAAGGAGATGATCGTGGACTTCAGGGAACAGAAGAGGGAGCACCCCCCTATCCACATTGAGGGGTCAGCAGTGGAGAAATGGTCCACCCACACAGACAGTGGACCAAATTACCTGCCCTCCAGGACACCTACAGCACTCGATGTCACAGGAAGGCCAAAAAGCTCATCAAGGACAATAACCACCCGAGCCACTGCCTGTTCACACCGCTATCATCCAGAAAGCAAGGTCAGTACAGGTGCATCAAAGCTGGGACTGAGAGATTGAAAAACAGCTTTTATCTCAAGGCCATCAGACTGCTAAACAGCCATCACTAACTCAGAGACGCTGCTTCCCACATTGAGACCCGATCACTGGACACTTTAATAAATAAATATCCCCCGTCCCTTTAAACAATGCAACTACAAATGATGCCACTTTAATAATGTCTTCATATCTTACATTACTCATATCACATGTATATACTGTATTGAGACCCAATAACTGGAGACTTTAATAAATTGATCACTAGTCACTTTAAACAATGTCACTTTAAAATAATGCCACTTTAATAATGTTTACATATCTTACATTTACATTTAAGTCATTTAGCAGACGCTCTTATCCAGAGCGACTTACAAATTGGTGAATTCACCTTCTGACATCCAGTGGAACAGCCACTTTACAATAGTGCATCTAAATCATTAAGGGGGGGGTGGTGAGAAGGATTACTTATCCTATCCTAGGTATTCCTTGAAGAGGTGGGGTTTCAGGTGTCTCCGGAAGGTGGTGATTGACTCTGCTGTCCTGGCGTCGTGAGGGAGTTTGTTCCACCATTGGGGGGCCAGAGCAGCGAACAGTTTTGACTGGGCTGAGCGGGAACTGTACTTCCTCAATGGTAGGGAGGCGAGCAGGCCAGAGGTGGATGAACGCAGTGCCCTTGCTTGGGTGTAGGGCCTGATCAGAGCCTGGAGGTACTGCGGGCTCATATCACATGTATATCCTGTATTTTATACCATCTATGTCACGCCCTGACCTTAGTTATCTTTGTTTTCTTTATTGTTTTGGTTAAGTCAGGGTATGACGAGGGTGGTCTATGGGGTTTTGGTATGTCTAGGTATATGTAGGTCTATGGTGGCCTGAATTGGTTCCAAATCAGAGACAGCTGTTTATCGTTGTCTCTGATTGGGGATCCTATTTAGGTTGCCATTTGCCATTTTGGTTTTGTGGGTTATTGTCTATGTGTAGTTGCATGTCAGCACGCGTGTGTATAGTGTCACGGTCGTTTTGTTAGGTTGTTTAAGTGTTCTTCGTTTTAATAAAATAATGTATTCATCTCACGCTGCGCCTTGGTCTCATCGTTATGACAAACGTGACAATCTACTGCACCTTACCTATACCTCTCGGCCATCGCTCATCCATATATTTATATGTACATATTATCATTCACCTCTTTAGATTTGTGTGTATTAGGTAGTTGTTGGGTAATTGTTAGATTACTTGTTAGATTTGTGTGTATTAGGTAGTTTTTGGGGGAATTGTTAGATTATTTGCTAGATTTGTGTGTATTAGGTAGTTGTTGGTAATTGTCAGATTATTTGTTAGATATTACTGCACTGTTGGAACTAGAAGCACAAGCATTTCGCTACACTCACATTAACATCTGCTAACCATGTGTATGTGACCAATAAAATTTGATTTGATTTAAAGTTTGATTTGAGGGGGAGAGACCAAGAAGTATGGCCGTGGGGGGTTTTATGACCTCACGCCCATTGTAAATCTTAAGGCAGCAGAGAAAATCCCTTTGTCCTCTCACTGTGGAGGAATGGAATGTATGATGGGCCTATGAAAAACCTACCTCAGAACAGTAACATGCAATACATGGACTGATGTTTCGTCAGCCAAAATGGTGGTAATGACGATAGACGGAATATTAAAATGAATGTCCTTTTTGCTATGTTATTCAAAGTTAAATGACAACGTTATAACGAAAACTTTGTAACGTGAAGAGTTTTTACAATATGTACCTGACGTTTACATACTGTACGGTGTGTCGAAAATGTCCAGACCAAAGAGAATGTTTTTGTAAAGATGAAGTGTGAAGTTAGTTGTCTAAATTGGATCTGAGTCAAATCCAGACCTTGCCTCATAACTAGCGACGCCCAGAGAACTTGCCTTAAAGACGGAAACACCCGTTTCTGGCCAGAGGGTATAAAATATGTAAGTTAAGAATTAATATATCGGACAAGGTGACCACGAGCTACAGCCCAGCTCTGAGATAGTCACAAACCCAAAACACAACACGAGGTTGAAGAAGACAAAGGAACCTTTTAACAATCTATGCCATGGATGATTAGCTGTGTCTAAGAGGGTGAACTCAAGCAGACCACCCGGTTACCACTCTCCAAGGAATCGTGTGTCTACACTGCTTTCATTCCTATCCTGGAGCCTTAAGCTGCACGGCTGACCGTACTCAGAAGACCCCTTTCAGAACGAGGTCGAGAAAACCGACCACCAAGAGAAAGAACACTGACATCGTGTGGACAATCTGAGAGTTACACCCGGTAACAACAGAAGGGCTGCCATCAGAGGAGAAGGAGGAACTCGGTCCACGAGGAGATACCCAATCAGAGACCTTCGACACGTAATTACATCATTATATTCTGACCCATAAGAGTGGCAGTTCGGGGCAAGATTAGGGATAAACTAAGCATAGTTTACAAAAGTACCTAAGTGTGCTTTTCTCTCTTTCTCTCTCTTTTGAAATCCCCATTTTGTGGAACACATGTCATATGGTGTTGGCACGCTAGGGACCTGTTCTAATCAATAGCCTAGACTGATAGCCTTATGTGTATCTTATATTATCATTTTAGCCTGTCAGTAAATAAATGATCAAATCAATTGGTGTGGAATGGACTTATTTAGTGGGACTCGGGTTTGTGCAGATTCACAGATTATGCGACTTTCAGCATGAGGCTGTAGAGGAAATTGATTAATTAGCAATTGTTGTAAAATCAATATTCTGATATTATTTGAGTTAATTTGGGAAATATAAACTCAATAAAACCAAACTTTCCCATGGTGCCGCAGGTTACTGAGTAAATAATAATAATTACCTGATTTACTTAATGACGTAATTATAAACAGTTAATCATTCGATGAACAGCACTCGTCAAATTAATCAATACAATGTCACAACACAGGCAACTGTTCATTTTGGCAATGGTGGAGGGATACAAGCGGAGTGATCAGGTCAGTGAACTGTGATTTGTCCAAGCAGGCCATTATATTTTCCGTATTCACCCATTAAAGTCATATTGTCAATGATTTTTTATGTTTAAGCTCGCAACATAAAATATACAAAGTCATTATACAGTACATACAACTTGCTATCAGTAATATTTTAGTACAATGTTGTGATATTTCAGATATTTAAAATGTTTAAAACAATAATCTATGGAAAATATATGATGGTGATTTAAATTAGGATATTCTCTTACTAGTCATTATATGTATGCCAGACACTTTTATCATTTGATTACACGTATTCATCACAATTCCACTCCTGTAATGATGGGTAATTGCTTAAAGTTTGTAAAAACAATTCTGTAGTAATAGGCTACTGTAAATACATACCTGAATATGTACCGTTATATATTTCATTAATGGTATTATGTATATTAAAGATGACTACTGTAAATAACAGTAGATTAATGTCTTGTATATACTGGATGTTGTGAGTGTTTTTTATTTTTTTATTTCACCTTTATTTAATCAGGTAGGCAAGTTGAGAACAAGTTATCATTGCGACCTGGCCAAGATAAAGCAAAGCTGTTCGACACATGCAACAACACAGAGTTACACATGGAGTAAAAGAAACATACAGTCATTAATACAGTAGAAGAATAAGTCTACATACAATGTGAGCAAATGAGGTGAGATAAGGGAGGTAAAGGCAAAAAGAAAGGCCATGGAGTCAAAGTAAATACAATATAGCAAGTAAAACACTGGAATGGTAGATTTGCAGTGGAAGAATGTGCAAAGTAGAGATAGAAATAATGGGGTGCAAAGGAGCAAAATAAGTAAATAAAAAAATACAGTAGGGGGAGAGGTAGTTGTTTGGGCTAAATTCTAGATGGGCTATGTGCAAGTGCAGTAATCTATGAGCTGCTCTGACAGCTGGTGCTTAAAGCTAGTGAGGGAGATAAGTGTTTCCAGTTTCAGAGATTTTTGTAGTTCATTCCAGTCATTGGCAGCAGAGAACTGGAAGGAGAGGCGGCCAAAGGAAGAATTGGTTTTGGGGGTGACCAGAGAGATATACCTGATGGAGCGAGTGCTACAGGTGGGTGCTATGGTGACCAGCAAGCTGGGATAAGGGGGGACTTTATTTAGCAGGGTCTTGTAGATGACCTGGAGCCAGTGAGTTTGGCGACGAGTATGAAGCGAGGGCCAGCCAACGAGAGCGTACAGGTCGCAGTGGTGGGTAGTATATGGGGCTTTGGTGACAAAACGGATGGCACTGTGATAGACTGCATCCAATTTATTGAGAAGGTATTGGAGGCTATTTTGTAAATGACATCGCTGAAGTCGAGGATCGGTAGGATGGTCAGTTTTACAAGGGTATGTTTGGCAGCATGAGTGAAGGATGCCTTTTTGCGAAATAGGAAGCCAATTCTAGATTTAACATTGGATTGGAGATGTTTGATGTGAGTCTGGAAGGAGAGTTTACAGTCTAACCAGACACCTAGGTATTTGTAGTTGTCCACCAGAATGGTGTCGTCTGCGTAGAGGTGGATCAGATACTCACCAGCAGCAAGAGCGACATCATTGATGTATACAGAGAACAGAATCGGTCCAAGATTTGAACCCTGAGGCACCCCCATAGAGACTGCCAGAGGCCCGGACAACAGGCCCTCCGATTTGACACACTGAACTCTATAAGAGAAGTAGTTGATGAACCAGGCGAGGCAATCATTTGAGAAACCAAGGCTATCGAGTCTGCCGATGAGGACGTGGTGATTGACCGTCAAAAGCCTTGGCCAGATCAATGAATACGACTGCACAGTATTATTTCTTATCGATTGCGGTTAAGATATCGTTTAGGACATTGAGCATGGCCGAGGTGCACCCATGACAAGCTCTGAAACCAGATTGCATAGTGGAGATGGTATGGTGGGATTCGAAATGGTCGGTAATCTATTTGTTGACTTTGCTTTCGAAGACCTTAAAATATGTCTATATATATTACATATGTCTATTGTATCTCTAATGTTACTACAAAAATAACAAAACCTTAAGATACACTACATGACCAAAAGTATGTGAACACTACTCGTTGAACATCTCATTCTAAAATCATGGGTATTATTATGGAGTTGGTCCCCCCTTTGCTGCTATAACAGCCTCCACTCTTCAGGGAAGGCTTTCCTCTAGATGTTAGAACAGTGCAGTGGGGACTTGCTTCCATTCATCCACAAGAGCAGTAGTGAGGTGGGCACTGATGTTGGACGATCAGACTGACTGGTTGCAATCGGCATTCCAATTCATCCAAAAGTTGTTTGATGGAGTTGAGTTCAGGACTCTGTGCAGGCCAGTCTAGTTCTTCCATACCGATCTCGACAAACCATTTCTGTATGGACCTCGCCTTGTGCACGAGGGCATTGTCATGCTGAAACAGTAAAAAGGGCCTTCCCCAAATAGTTACCACAAAGTTGGAAGAATTGTCTAGAATGTCATTGTATGCTGTAGCATTAAGCTTTGACTTCACTGGAACTAATTGGCTTAGCCCGGACCATGAAAAACAACCCCAGACCATTATTCCTCCTCCACCAAACTTTACAGTTGGCACTATGTATTTGGGCAGGTTTGTGTTCTCATGGCATCCGCCAAACCCAGATGAGTCCGTTGAACTGCCAGATGGTGTAGTGTGATTCATCACTTCAGAGAATGCTTTTCCACTGTTCCAGAGTCCAACGGCGGCAAGCTTTACACCACTCCCACTTGAAGTTACAGATGAGCAGTTCTTGTGCTGACTTTGCTTCCTTAGGCAGTTTGGAACTCGGTAGTGAGTGTTGCAACCGAGGACAGGCAATTTTACGTGCTTCAGCACTCGGTAGTCCCCTTCGGTGAGCTTGTGCGGCCTACCACTTTGCGACTGAGCCATTGATGCTCCTAGACGTTTCCACTTCACAATAACAGCACTTTCAGTTGACAAGGTCAACTCTAGCAGGACAGATATTTGACGAACTGACTTGTTGAAAAGGTGGCATCCTATGACACTGCCACGTTGAAAGTCTCTGAGTTCTTCGGTAAGGCCTTTCTACTGCCAATGTTTGTCTATGGAGAGGCAAGCTGCTTCTCCTGCTCCACTGGCCAAACACCACCATAACAACACACACACACACACACACACACAGCAGGCTCACTCACACACTTTTGCAAACACAAACACAGATGCGCATGCAGGCAAACACACACACAGCACGGGCATACACACGCACGCCCACACACTCATATATGCACTTTTCGGACTTTGGCGAACACACACGTGCACAAACACACACCACATCAGCTATCTGAGACCTGAGACACTGGATCCATGCAATGAATGAGAAAGCGGTGAGCTGTTAGATAAGGGAGGTTTCTGACTGTAGACCTGTGCTTGACATTGAGACCCAGACCACTCAGGGCAGGTTCGATGTGCCCCTAGGGCCAAGCCTCATCCAATACTTTATACTGGACTCAATTTCCTGACTGTGATCTCTGAAGCTGAATCAGGGGGATCACGCCCTCACACACAGACAAAAGAGCATGGACACACACACACACGAATGCACAGACACACATACTCAGGCGTGAACACACACAGACAGGCGCATGCACAAATGTAAGGTATGCACACACACATCCTGTCCCCCAAACTCTCTCAAGGGGAAAGGTAGCCCCAGAGAGAGATACACTCTTCTCTACTCTCATTTCCCCTCTCTCCTCCTCATCCCCCACTGTGGGTGGTTATATCAACAGCTTTCAGGCCTGCAGTCCCAGAGAGCAGAACAGAACTGAGACGGCATGGCACGGCAACCCACAGTTTAAGTCTTTGTACTTTCCTCTAACGTGGCATCACCCCATAATGAGTGGATCTGCCTGGCTGGCCACATTATCCCTCTCAGTTTGCTGTGTTCTTGCATCATCACTCTCAGGGTCAGCCTGCCCTGTGCCTTCCTGGGAGTTCTGCACATACACACACACATACACAAACGTACCTGCATACACATGCAGATGCGGACTCACATTAATGCACACATGCACGAATGCAGGCACGCACCACACACACACTTTCACAAAAAGCCTCTGGCTTCGCAGCTTTGGCCACTCAGAGATCATTGGCAGACAATTGACATCTAGCACTTCTCTGAAAAGTCCTATCTCAAAAAACACACTCACATTCTCAAACACACTTGCGGTTTCTTTTTACTTGAGTAAAAGTCTAAAAGTATTGTGTTTTAAATATACTTACAGTTGAAGTCGGACGTTTACTTACATTTAGGTTGGAGTCACTAAAACTCATTTATCAACCACTCCACAAATTTATTGTTAACAAACTATAGTTTTGGCAAGTCGGTTAGGAAATCTACTTTGTGCATGACACAAGTAATTTTTCCAAAAATAGTTTACAAACAGATTATTTCACTTATAATTCACTGTATCACAATTCCAGTGGGTCAGACGTTTACATACACTAAGTTGACTGTGCCTTTAAACAGCTTGGGAAATTCCATAAAATTATGTCATGGTTTAGAATATTCAGATTCAGAAATTTTCAAATGCCTGAAGGTACCACGTTCATCTGTACAAACAATAGTACACAAGTACAAACACCATGGGACCACGCAGCCGTAATACCGCTCAGGAAGGAGAGAGATTCTGTCTCCTAGAGATGAACGTACTTTGGTGCGAAAAGTGCAAATCAATCCCAGAACAACAGCAAAGGACCTTGTGAAGATGCTGGAGGAAACAGGTACAAAAGTAACTATATCCATAGTAAAACGAGTCCTATATCGACATGACCTGAAAGGCGGCTCAGCAAGGAAGAAGACACTGCTCCAAAACCGCCATAAAAAAGCCAGACTATGATTTGCAACTGCACATGAGGACAGAAGATTGTACTTTTTGGAGAAATGTGCTCTGGTCTGATGAAACAAAAATAGAACTGTTTAACCATATTGACCATTGTTATGTTTGGAGGAAAAAGGGCGAGGCTTGCAAGCCGAAGAACACCATCCAAACCATGAAGCACGGGGGTGGCAGCATCATGTTGTGGGGGTGATTTTCTGCAGGAGGGACTGGTGCACGTCACAAAATAGATGGCATCATGAGAAAGGAAAATTATGTGGATATATTGAAGCTCAAGACATCAGTCAGGAAGTTAAAGCTTGGTTGCAAATGGGTTTCCAAAATGACAATGACCTCAAGCATACTTCCAAAGTTGTGGCAAAATGGCTAAACCCATTTAATCCCGAATTTTTCCCAGACATGAAAACATTCAAATCAAGAGTCATTAGTAACCCTTTAGTAATCATTATTTTTCTAAATTTTAATGGATAAGTAGGTGAAAAAGTGTGAAAAAGTGTGTTTTATGGTAGGTCACATTTGTGACCGGTGGGATAATGTTACGTATACTGAAATAACATATTTCTCCTATGCAGTTCTCAAAGTACTTATAAATCCCAACCCAGTTATTTAACACATTTAAAACTGTCACTAGCAGTCCCCAGCTTTGCCTCTCGAATGCCCCGTCTACTGTGACTTTTTACACATCAAAAACCCTTGTACGACACGTCTTCAATACCGAGAGTTGCACCCCTTCTGAAAAAAAAACTACACATCGATCCCTCCGATGTCAACAACTACAGACCAGTATCCCTTCTTTCTTTTCTCTCCAAAACTCTTGAACACTGTTAGCTCTCCCGCTATCTCTCTCAGAATGACCTTCTTGATCCAAATCAGTCAGGTTTCAAGACTAGTCATTCAACTGAACTTATCTTCTTGTATCACATTGTCCGCACTGGTGACAACTTTTCCTCTGCTAACATCCTTCTAGACCTAACAACTGTTCGATAGCAGAACCATCAGATCCTCCTTCCACCCTCTCCGAACATCTCCGGGTAACATTTAGGGTAGAGTCCTAGCCTGACAGAATATGCATTCAGGTGACTGAACAAAATCTGTCTCCTATATGCTTATCTACCACTGGTGTCCCCCAGGGCTCTGTTCTAAATATCTCCTATTCTCGCTATACACCAAGTCATGATTGGCTCTGTCATAACCTCATGGTCTCTCCTAATCATTGCTGATCAGTCAGACCTACTGTCAATTGACCTTCTTTTCCAAAAACATTTCAGTCATTTTGATTGTCTTTTTTGTCAACTTTTCTTTTCTTCCTTGAGTCCGTTGTACTGCTTCTCCTCACCCTTTATCGACTGGATTCCTAGAGTCCGTTGTACGGATCACCACCTCACCCTGAACCTCGGCAAGACGGAGCTGCTCTTCCTCCCGGGGAAGGACTGCCCGTTCCATGATCTCGCCATCACGGTTGACAACTCCATTGTGTCCTCCTCCCAGAGCGCTAAGAACCTTCTCGTGATCCTGGACAACACCCTTTTCTCAACTAACATCAAGGTGGTGGCCCGTTCCTGTAGGTTCATGCTCTACAACATCCGCAGAGTCCGACCCTGCCTCACACAGGAAGCGGCGCAGGTCCTAATCCAGGCACTTGCCATCTCCCGTCTGGATTACTGCAACTCGCTGTTGGCTGGGCTCCTGCCTGTGCCATTAAACCCCTACAACTCATCCAGAACGCCGCAGCCCGTCTGGTGTTCAACCTTCCCAAGTTCCAGGCTCTGATCAGGCCCTACACCCAAACAAGGGCACTGCGTTCATCCACCTCTGGCTTGCTATCCCTACCACTGAGGAAGTACAGTTCCCGCTCAGCCCAGTCAAAACTGTTTGCTGCTCTGGCCCCCCAATGGTGGAACAAACTCCCTCACGTTGCCAGGACAGCGGAGTTCACCACTCACCCTTTATCGAAACCCCACCTCTTTAAGGAATACCTAGGATAGGATAAAGTAATCCTTCTCCCCCCTTAAATGATTTAGATGCACTATTGTAAAGTGGCTGTTCCACTGGATGTCATAACTTTGAATTCACCAATTTGTAAGTCGCTCTGGATAAGAGCGTCTGCCAAATGACTTAAATGTAAATGTAAATATGAATACCGAGAGCAAAGACGGAAAAAAAAACAACCATCAACGTATTTCAACATTGTTACTTTATTGTAACATACATTGTAACACTGTTACTTTCGTGCAACATGTATTGAAACATTAATATTGTAACTTTATCGTAACATTTGAACTTATCCATTGTAACATTGTCATGGTGACATTTTAGTGTAACATTCACTAACAACTGTATAGCAGTCCTGTGATTCATTCCCACTGAACATAAAGGTAACATTTAGGGTAGAGGTAGCCTGTAGAATATGCATTCAAGTAGAGGCCTACACTGAACAAAATACAATTATATATGCTTATATATATAAGTGCTATATATAATAAATATATATATATATATCATAGAGGTAGGCTTTATCAACTGGATTTATTTTCTCCTAGATCCACTTTAAATTGTGATCAGTCAGACCTACTGTCAATTGACCTTCTTTTCCAAAAACATTTCAGTCATTTTGATTGTCTTTTTTGTCAACTTTTCTTTTCTTCCTTGAGTCCGTTGTACTGCTTCTCCTCACCCTTTATCGACTTTTATTTTCTTCCTAGAGTCCGTTGTACTGCTTCTCCTCACCCCTTATCGACTTTTCTTTTCTTCCTAGAGTCCGTTATACTGCTTCTCCTCACCCTTTATCGACTTTTATTTTCTTCCTAGAGTCCGTTGTACTGCTTCTCCTCACCCTTTATCGACTTTTCTTTTCTTCCTAGAGTCCGTTGTACTGCTTCTCCTCACCCTTTATCGACTTTTCTTTTCTTCCTAGAGTCCGTTGTACTGCTTCTCCTCACCCTTTATCGACTTTTAGATTTTTATTTTCATGTCTTTTTCAGCCCTTTTTCATTCACTCTTATCTCCTTTTCTACTGCCCATGGTATATCTTGAAGCGCCCAATGTGCAGTGGCGCTTTGCATTTCTCACATGCATAGGTAGTACGTTTTTTCACAATGACGACTTCTCTGGAACCAGTGCATCGTGTTGATTGGCCAGTGAGAAGCTTTGTCATTTCTTGCCTGATCTTCAACAGTAGCAGCCAGTAAAGATCTTCTTCCGTGGCTCATTGGTTTCGTGCCAAACTTTTGCATATTTGGGCTGTATACTATGTGTTTTGGAATCACATCAGTGGCAGGCCTCTTCAATCATTTGAACCCTCAATCTTTATTTTTGACCACCTGCAGCTTTTCCCTTGGCTCTTCTGGCTGACCCCTATGGCTTGTAGAGGTTCTTGGCTCTTCTGACTGGATCCTCTGGCGGGTAGAGGCCTTTGGCTCTTCATTATCAACAATGTAGGGGGGTGGGGAAGATTGTGGATGGGGGGGGTGTGGGGTAGGTCATCATCACTGATAACGTTGTTCTTGTCATGATCTGTTTGCATAGGTTCAGCATATGCATTCAACAGCTCTCCTTGCAAATGGCCTGTCCATAGTCCATATCTGACCAATCGCTATCACAATCACTCAGGACAGCATCTTTCTCATTTCTCATAACTGCAATGTTGCATGCCTTGTCTGGGCAGTCACCATGATCCAACATATCCAGAACTTGACTCAAAGTGAAACTAAAAGAAAGAACAGAGTAGAAAGTTAGGTAAAACAAGAACTATGTATGTGTATAACTATGTGTATACCTAGATGCACTGTGTTATCCCGCCGGTCACTATTGTTGCAGTCAACATGTTTGCACATTCTATGACCACACTGAACAAAGTTGAGTAATTGCAAATGCATATGTCAATACTAGACACCTTAAACATGATGTGTACCAAAGATCTTTGTCCTAACTTTATTTTAACAGACGTTACTACCGTTTGTTTGGGAGCTTTGATGCAGCCATCCACTTCTCATAGTGCAACCAGGAAGTAAACAGCTCTGGTCATGTGACAATTTACACTAAAGATGTGACACTGTACATATTTAATTGAGACCCTTTATTATTTCAATATGTGCTGGAAATGCATTGATACATCATTCAGTAACATTTATAGAGCCTTATAACTAGAAACTTTTTTTACGGTCACTATTGTGAGCGATGGAATTTAATAGGTTATGGACAACAAGGTCAAGGTATTGGAGTGGCCATCACAAAGCCCTGACCTCAAACCCATAGAAATATTGTGCGCAGAACTGAAAAAGTCTGTGCGAGCAAGGAGGCCTACAAACCTGACTCAGGTACACTGGCTCTGTCAGGCGGAATGGGCCAAAAGTCACCCAACTTCTTGTGGGAAGCTTGTGGAAGGTTAAACGAAACGTTTGACCCAAGTTAAACAATTTCAAGGCAATGCTTCCAAATACCAATTGAGTGTATGTAAACTTCTGACCCACTAGGAATGTGATGAAATAGATAAAAGCTGAAATAAATCATTCTCTCTACTATTATTCTGATATTTCACATTCTTAAAATAAAGTGGTGATCCTAACTGACCTAAAACAGGGAATTTTAACTGGGATTAAATGTCAGGAATTGTGAAAAACAACAAATTCCTTATGTTAAGCAAACAGGAGATAGGACACAACTATTTTCTTGTTTTTTAATTCTCGGAAAGCCAGGGGCACACTCGACACTTAGGCATCATTTACAAATGAAACATTTGTGTTTAGTGAGTCCGCTAGATCAGAGGCAGTGGGGATGACCAGGGATATTCTCTTGATAAGTATGTGATTTGGACCCTAGTCCTGTGCTTCTAAGCATTTAAAATGTACTTTTGAGTTTTACGTCAAATGTATGGAGTAAAAAGTTCATTATTTTCTTAAGGAATGTAGTGAAGTAAAAGTTGTCAAGAATATAAATGGTAAAGTACAGATAACAAAAAAAGCCTACTTAAGTAGTACTTTATTTTTTTTAATTTAAGTACTTCACACCTTGCTGTCACCAATGGCGTCGGCTAATGGGGATCCTACAACAATTAAAATAAAAACTCTGGAGCTGCTACAGACGGTGTGGAGACAGACAGCTGCCTCTGGAAGTACATAAAGGTGCTATTTGAAATTCAAATGTGTCCCTTGGTTCAGATGAATAGGCCTCTCTCTAGTTATGACCTACTCACACGTCACCTGACCATACACATCTAAACTATACTGTTTAGCTCTCTCTCTCTCTCTCTCTCTCTCTCTCTCTCTCTCTCTCTGTCTTTCTCCCTTCATCTCTTTTCCTCTCTCTCTCTCCCATCCCTCTCTCTTTAGTTTTAAGCAAATAAGTTAGAGGAATAAGACATTTGGTAAGACATCTTGATCTCGCTTGGCCCATTGGAAAACACATACAGTACAGTACCACACATTCTTTCATGTACAGTGCTAGGACATTTTTACAGTTTAAACAAACATCAAGCCTCAGTAAGAGAGAAGGGCATATACAAAGAGTGTGTCTGTGTTATCAGTATACAGCATTTCATATTAGAATATATTCCCAGGTTCTCCCTGCAGCTATTCGTGGTTAATAATTTACATGCTTGGATAGAGTAAGGTTTGTTTCACAAGAAGACTAATACACAGAGCCTGCATCCCAATTGGCACCATATTCCCTATAGTGCATTGCTTTTGACCAAAGCCCTATTGGCACTGGTCAAAAGTAGTGCAATAAATAGGGAAAATAATGCCATTTGGGATGCAATAAAAGCCTCTGTGCCCTGCCGACAGCCAAGACCATGACCATGACTCAAACCTACAGTTGAAGTCGGAAGTTTACATACATTTAGGTTGGAGTCATTTAAACTCATTTTTCAACCACCCCACACATTTCCTGTTAACAAACTATAGTTTTGGCAAGTCGGTTAGGAAACCTACTTTGTGCATGACACAAGTAATTTTTCCAACAATTGTTACAGACAGATTATTTCACTTATAATCCACTGTATCACAATTGCAGTGTGTCAGACGTTTACATAAACTAAGTTGACTATGCCTTTAAACAGCTTGGATAATTCCATAAAATTATGTTATGGTTTAGAAGCTTCAGATAGGTTGATTGACATCATTTGAGTCAATTGGAAGTGTACCTGTGGATGTATTTCAAGGCCGACCTTCAAACTCAGTGTCTCTTTGCTTGACATCATGGGAAAATCAAAAGGAATCAGCCAAGACCTCAGAAAAAAATCATTAATCGAAGTTAAATGGGTTTCCAAATGACCCCAAGCATGCTTCCAAAGTTGTGGCAAAATTGCTTAAGGACAACAAAGTCAAGGTATTGGAGTGATCATCACAAAGCCCTGACCTCAATCCTATAGACAATTTGTGGGCAGAACTGAAAAAGTGTGTGCGAGAAATGAGGCCTACAAACCTGACTCAGTTACACCAGCTCTGTCAGGAGGAATGAGCCAAAATTCACCCAAATTATTGTGGGAAGCATGTGGAAGGATACCCAAAACATTTGACCCAAGTTAAACAATTTAAAGGTAATACTACCAATTACTAATTGAGTGTATGTAAACTTCTGACCCACTGGGAATGTGATGAAAGAAATAAAAGCTGAAATAAATCATTCATTAATATTATTCAGAACTTTCACATTCTTAAAATAAAGTGGGAATCCTAACGGACCTAAAACAGGGAAGTTTTACTTGGATTAAATGTCAGGAATTGTGAAAAACTGAGTGTACATGTATTTGGTGTATGTAAACTTCCGACTTCAACTGTAAAGGTCTGTGTTTTCTGTGTTTTCACAAAGGTCTGTGTCATGTTCAGCTGGTATAGAACTTGAGAAAACATTTTCAACATGACTTATACTCCAAATACTCTTAAGGTTTTGAAGTAGATATTTTAAGTTCAACATCATATTCTTTCTTGGGTATTGCACAAATGAAATACAAAACAACACCTCCATAGCGACCTAACACAATATCAGGACAGGCAGGATCAGGACAGGCAGGATCAGGACAGGCAGGACAGAACTGGGAAGACTAAGAAAAACAAGCACACAGGAACACGCTGGTGGGACTTGACAAGACAAACTGGCAACAGACAAACAGATAACGCAGGTATAAATACACAGGGGAGAGTGAGGGGAGATGGGAGACACCTGATGGGGGTGGAAACAAACACAAAGACAGGTGAAACAGATCAAGGAGTAACAAACCTCCTCTGCTTTTCACCCCATGTATCCTCAACTGTCTCTGAGGAGCAAGAAAAGGCCAACTATAATACAACACACAGTGCACAGCAAACAATATTTACCTATTTACAATATGGCATGTTCATGATGGCGGACAATAAAGCTCCAAATTAACAATAAAGTGCATCATACGGTATTGTAAGGCCTCTGAATCCAGAGCCACCATTTTAGAAAATCCATTCTATTTTAGATAAACAACAGACGGGATCTCCTATCCTGTAGCATGTACTGTACCCAAACTAATATACTGTACTTTCATTCACCATCACACACGCACACGCGTGCAAACACAGGCACAGACTCACACGCACGCACGCACGCACGCACGCACACACACACACACACACACACACACACACACACACACACACACACACACACACACACACACACACACACACACACACACACACACACACACACACACACACACACACACACACACACACACACACCTGGGCTTGGCTGCATTCACGGCCCATTGGGCTGACCATCACTACAACAATGACATGTGTTCAGAACAATTGGGACTATACTAATCGCAATACAAACGTACACATGAACGCACACACACACATACAGCTTTGCAGAGGATTCTATCTGGAACCATCCATGTAGGGTTTGTCAAATAACCACCTGTATATGGTTCTACCTAGACCCTTTTATAAAGGATCTACCAAGAACCACGTTATCATTTAAAGGTTTGTCCTAGAATCACTTAGGAAGGGTTCTACCGAGAAGCCTTATATCTTTGGAGGGAACCCTCTATGAACAGTTCCACCAGCCTTAATAGTAGTGATGTTACGGTTGATACCAGAGCTCCGAGGCATGTGTGGAAATCGCTAAGCAGACAACTCCGAAGCAGTGTGACGATTTGTGTATCACTTCATCAGAAGTATTTCATGAAGTCCAAAGCTTCGTTTGATGACGTGATTTATGATGACGTGTTGCAAAATGCGAAATCCCACTGATTTTCTTGTGGTTTCTTCAATTCCCAAGCTGCTTTCAAACATCAACCTGTACTGGATACTGTACTGACAAATATGTAGTTAGGATTTTGTACAAGAATTTCACCTGGTAGTGGTAGTGGACTGGTAGTTAATTCAGCCGGTCGAGTAGGGAACTGTGGAACAATTGGAGATGGGAGAGTCCCATTGAAGGGAAATTAGTTTTATGTGAAACCACAAGAGACTGCCCCTTCACATTGAGGATTTAAGGCAATTGTATGGAGCGAGAGAGCTGCCAAATTCCACTCTGTATGTCGGCTTGTCATAGCAATTTGTGTTGCACAACCCCATCACGCAGAGGCTATATCCATATCAACAAATGAGACAAAACAAAATATTGATTAAGTCTTGGCTATAACCTGTCCTTAGCGAAATAGCCACGGGTTCCCAAATGGTTAAGACTATCTGTAGCCTATTCTTATTGCCAGATCTGTTTTATCAGCCACTGCACATGCTTCTTCAACTATTTTTCTTACATTTTATGTAGAGGCCTGTCAGCAAGGGTATCTTTTTAAGGGGAGCCCTATAATAAAAACTGTTATGAAACACAAATAGGGTTCAAGAATTATTCCGCAAGACACCAGTACACAAAACTATAGCCTGAATTGCAATTCCTACAAGTTGAAGACCTATTTGTTATTTGGATAGGCCTAAATTAAACATTAAATTAGGTGATAGGCTAAAGAACATTGGAGAATTAAGATAATTTCAATAAACAAATGGACAAGACTGTTCTATTCTCTTTGATTTAGTTCCTTTTGCAACTCAGACAAATTATTGAATGGATTACATACTGACTGCGTGAACTGTATGATCGATTAATTAAATGCTCAAATTAATTTTTTAGGTGGGGCAGAGCAGCTGAACCCAAGTGCAGACTCAGACGAGGAGACAGGTGTAACGTAACTAAGATATTTATTGAAAAGCGGGGGGGAGATGGTATGCAGGCCAGGGGAATCTCAGGCGGGTAGCAGGGGACCAAGAACTGAGGCTGGGGCTGGGGCAAGGGGAGTATGGGCAGGGTAAGCAGGTCCAGAGCGGAATCCAAGGAAGCAGTAGAGAGGGGGTCCAGGGCAGGGAAGCAGGACTGGCGAGATGAGGGACTGGAGACAGGGACCAGAGTCAGAGCAGACGGAACTGTGGCAGAGAGAAAAGCAGCGTCAGGCTAGGGAAAAACTAGCGGAACAAGATAACAAGATTTAAGCAGGAACAAACGGCTTGAAATGCAGACTGACTGAGCAGATGCTATGGCAACGTGGAAGTGGCAGGTCTGAGTGTTTGTAGAGGTCCTGATTATGGAACAGGTTGCAGGGGATCTGCACTGCCTTCAGCGCACCTGTCGCCACCCACACAATCACATACACCCACACAGAGAGAGAGGGAGAGAGCACTGGGGCAGAGGCGGCAGGTTAGGGAGACACAGGATGAGAAGTAGAGGGCGTGGCAGGAGCCGACGCAACAATGTTGGAATGACGAGTTGCATGCAGCATGCATGCTCTGCACTTCATTTGGCTAGTAGGCACATAGGCCTACATTAGAGTATAATGACTCTATGGCTACATGCCTCCAGTAGGGCATCTTCTGAGGCGGAAAGGTGCGTTTCCGAAGGCGTATGGTGCTGTGGTGCTGCATGGAGATCACAAGCTCTTCAACTGTGCAGCAGTGTCGCGATGGAGGGAATAACCTATATGGAGACCTAAAACCACTGCAACAGTGTTATTCTAATGTGTGAGAATGAGCTTTTGCCAGATTTAACTTCTCTGTTGTTCATTTCAAAGTCCATACATTATGTTCATGACTCGGTTCATATAAATCATATCAAATTATTTTACATTCATATGAACCTGTCCTACAGAAAACGCTTTGGCAAGACTTTTAGTGATGAAATAAATATCAAAATATTCTATATAAAACCTATTTTTAGTGGCAGGCTCCAGTGGTCATAAATCATTCATAAACTCACCAAACCTCCATTATTATTCTATGTTTCATTATTTCTGGTACAGTAGATACAAATGGTTATGATTGAATATTGAATGTCATATTTTGGTCATATAAGGTGCATGAATGGGGATGTCCACGTCACCCAGCAATATGCCTATGCTGTAGAGACACACCCAGCGGACTGAAACTTCACTGTTGACTTGCGCTGGATATTCAGTTAGGATGTCCAACAAGTTTTCTTTGTTGGTGAGATGAAACTGACAAAACTCTGAAAGCTATTATTGTACCTCAGAATTGCAACACAAAATGTGTTCAAGCCTAAAATGTTAGTCCGTAATCATAACATGGTGTTTGTAGGTTCAGAGATGCCATTTCGTAATTACGTTTCATGTTTCACGCATGGCTTTTACGATGATCCTGACGATAGGTACGTTCAACCTTATGGCAGGTAACTCCAGAAAAGAGGATCCGCCGTTTTAGTCGATGGGAGTATGGTAATCTTTGTGGTCAATGGTTATAATCTTTTTGAACACAATCGTGTACGAATACTTGCTACTATTTCACCTGATGTATGTCATTGAACCAATTCATTTTAAATCGCACACAGATGAAGTTGTGGATAATTTAGGTGATACCGGTAGCTAGTTTTTACATCACAATCCTGTGTAGAGAAGAAGAGAGAGAATATTATATGGTCATTACACTGTTACAATCTCCTCCTTCCCTACGGGCTGATTTAAAACTATCAGAGTTATATTTTTATGATCGCACTACTTTCCAGTGTTTGTTCTTTGGATAGTGGATACAGTTTTGATAGCAAGGGCAGACATGGCTTGTTAAGGATTTAACTGCACTTATCGCTATTCCAAAGAGGATCATGATCATAGTCTGTCATCTAATTAAATGATGATCATATTTTCGTGTCATCTAGGGCTAGGCTTATGCTAGAAGATGGTTAACTAACAGATAGCATCTAATGCTAGCTATAGCATGAATGTTCAAATTTGATGTTCAATAATGAGTGACATGAGGAGCATTGTCCAATGCATTTGCTAGTTACATGTATGTTCAAGAGTCATGAATAGAGTAAATTGTATTTTCCTCCCTTTTTCTCCCCAATTTCAATTTTGTCTCATCGCTAGGGAGGTGAAGGCTGAGTCATTCCTCCTCCAAAACATTATTCGCCAAAGCGAGCTTCAGCATAACCCGGAAGCCAGCCGCACCAATGTGTCGGGAGGAAACACCGTTTAACAGACGACCGGGGTCAGCCTGCAGGCGCCCGGCTCGCCACAAGGAGTCATTAGAGCGTGATGAGCCAAGTAAAGCCTCCCCGGCCAAACCCTCCCCTAACCCGGGCGATGCTGGGCCAATTGTGTACCACCCTATGGGACTCCCGATCACGGCCAATTGTGATATGCCTCAAGCCACTTGGGAGGCCCCATGAATACAGGTTTGTCACAGAGGTCTGTTATTGGTTAGATAGTGCAAGCTAGCTAATATCAACTCTGACATGCATGTGCCTGTTGTGGCCGATGTGGCGGCAGCATATATAGAGCAGGTGGCATGCAAGGCTAACGTTAGACCGAATGAAATTGATCTTGTCTGTTTGATTTTGGCAGGTTAATATACTGTATTTATTTACATTTGACTCACGACTCGCACCATAGCCTCATGCACTAATGTGTAGCAATATATGGAATCTGTAAACTACCAGCAGATAGCCGGACTGCACACGGTGTGATGGAATGTTGGTCATTTCCTAGAGTAGCTCAAATGTTTTTAAAAACTCCTCCATGAAGCACGATGGCGACACACATAAATACCACTTCCTGATCTTCAAATGCGCCACTGATTATGTAGCACTATATTGGATCACTCCGATATGGCATCCTTCCAGAAGCTGTTTTTCAGTCTCTCGGTCCCAGCTTTGATGCACCTGTACTGACCTTACCTTCTGGATGATAGCAGGATGAACAGGCAGTGGCTCGGTTGGATGTTGTCCTTGATAATCTTTTTAGCCTTCCTGTGACAATGGGTGCTGTAGGTGTCCTGGGGGGCAGGTAGTTTGCCCCCAGTGATGCGTTGGGCAGACCGCACAACCCTCTGGACAGCCCTGCGGTTATGGGATGTGCAGTTGCCATACCAGGCTGTGATACAGACCTACAGGATGCTCTCAATTGTGCATCTGAAAAAGTTGAGGGTTTTAGGTGTCAAGCCAAATTTCTTCAACCTCCTGAGGTTGAAGAGGAGCTGTTGCGCCTTCTTCACAAAACTGTCTATGTGGTGGACCATTTCAGTTTGTCAGTGATGTTTACGCCAAAGAACTTGAAGCTTTTCACCTTCTCCACTGTGATCTACCTTCCACCTCGGAGCAAGCATTCCGAGCAAGAATTTCAGATTAGTCCTGTGTACAAGGTAGTGCTGCGACAGACCCCCTTAGATAGTTCCCGCCACACTAATTCCACCTCTTAATTTTCTCGGCTCATTCCAGAGATGATTCGCTTGGTAAGACCTCTATGTTAGAGTGTATATGCGCAGAAGTAAACCTGCAGCTATTCAATAGCATGGAGCAGCTAGCTAGCGCCTCCATTAGGGTGCTCTGCTGTCTCCGCACTCGTTTTGGTTTATGCCATCTCGTTTGGGTTTCGTCTTGTTTTTATTACTTGTGACAGTGTACCCACCTGGGCGATACCCGGTTTGGTCTACCAGTATTGTGTCGCTGTGTGTTTGTCTTAGTTGTCCGTGTGACTTGTCTGTCCACTGGAACCCTCCCGGTTATAGCCTTTAGGTTCGGGGACCGGTCCTTCCCCGAAGATCGGGAGACTGTGTATGTTTTGCTCTGGCGGTGTTGCCATATGTGACTCGTTACAGGAAAATAGGCGTATGTCAAGCATCACTACTGTCATTTGAACATAAACTTTTGTTTTACCAGAAATGCCTTCTGGAACATGTGAACTTTCATGTGCCTTAATAGTCACTTACTATAGTCATTTTGTTTATTTAACCTCTTGAGATGGGAAAACATGGATTTTATGAAGCTGAACATTAAATTAGGTGAAAAAAAATTGTTACACTTCTCAAAAGACACTGAAATGGTGGAATCATTGTACGTTTTGATTGACATGTTGTATTTAGGCATTGACAATGTTTTTTTTGTTTTTTTTAAATGTGTCCTCATTCAGACTAATCTTCCAATCTTCTAATTGTTTAAGCTCGTGGTGAGTGATATACTGTACAATATAATTTGCCATTATTAATGTAATTTGTTATCCACAATCTTCATGTGTGTGATACTTCCGATATTTGACATGGTTTCAAACAATATGATGGAATTCATTTTAATTATAGTCATCACTATTTAATATTTCAGTCCACTGTAACTATGGGTAACGTGAGTTAAGCCTTCTTACTCCTCTAAAACAGTAAATACCTTCCTAAATATGTATCTTTATACATTTCATTAGCAGTATCAAGCATGTTAAAGATGACTACGGAACCCCACAACACAAAAGGACTTTATTTTATTAAATGGATGTTGTGAGTATAATTGTCACAAAATTCTTCCAGGGAAGGAGAGGCGGACCAAAATGCACCGTGGTTATAGTTCATGTTTTTTTAATAGAAAAACTCAACATGAACATAATACAAAACAATAAATGTGGCAAAACCGAAACAGCCCTATCTGGTGCCACAACCACAAACACAAAGACAGGAAACAACCACCCACAAAACAGGCTATCTAAATATGGTTCCCAATCAGAGGCAATGACTAACACCTGCCTCTGATTGAGAACCATATCAGGCCCAAACACAGAAACAGACAAACTAGACATCCAACATAGAATGCCCACTCAGATCACACCCTGACCAAACAAAACATAGAAACATACAAAGCAAACTATGGTCAGGGTGTGACAATAACAGAAATACTGAGCTTGTTTTTACCTCTGTAGGCTACTATTGTTTCTCTTCACTCCATTTCTGTTCTAACTTGACAAAAATAAACAAAACATGAGAAAGTGCATATGTAGTCTTCCTTTTAACACACACAAACAAGATGTCCATACGGTGTATCCGTCTGTGCAGACAAACTCTGTGTTCTGTCACGTAAGTATCCGCTGAATCACAATTGTTGCGTCAAATGTGTTGTACATCAATGCATAGGGCCTAACTCCTTTTCTATATTAGATAAAATCAATCAATCCATCAAATGTATTTCTAAAGACCTTTTCACATCAGCAGATGTCACAATGTGCTATACAGAAACCCAGCCTAAAACCCCAAACAGCAAGCAACGCAGATGTAGAAGCGAGGTGGCTAGGAAAAACTCCCTAGAAAGTCAGAATCTAGGAAGAACCCGTGAGAGGAACTAGGCTCTGATGGGTGGTCAGTCCTCTTCTGGATGTACCGGGTTGAGATTATAACATGGCCAAGATGTTCAAACGTTCATAGATGACCAGCAGGGCCAAAAAATATTAATCACAGTGGTTGTAGAAGGTGCAACAGGTCAACACCTCAGGATTAAATGTCAGTTGGCTTTTCATAGCCGAGCATTTAGAGATAGAGACAGCAGTTGCGGTAGAGAGAGTTGAAAACAGCAGGTCCGGGGTAAGGTAGCACGTCCGGTGAACAGGTCAGGGTTCCATAGCCTCAGGCAGAACAGTTGAATCTGGAGCAGCAGCACAACCAGGTGGACTGGGGACAGCAAGGAGTCATCAGGCCAGGTAGTCCTGAGGCATGGGCCCAGGGTTCAGGTCCTCTGGGAGGGGAGGGAGAGGGTGAGAGAGAGCATACTTAAATTCACACAGGACACCGGATAAGACACGAGAAATACTCCAGACATAACAGACTGACCCTAGCCCCCGAACATAAAAACTATTGCAGCATAAATACTGGAGGCTGAGACAGGAGGGGTCGGGAGATACAATTCAACAGAAGAACAATACTATCCTTCTGTCTCATTGAGAGGTGAGGGGGATGGATAATGTATTGGCTGTGAGCCATTTGTGGTTACCGTACTGTTTTGCCTAAAATAGTCCCGATGTTTTGCAATGTAAAGTAAACATGCCAATCATCAGTCTTTCCAGGATTTGCATTATGAATATGTATATATGTAGGCAGACCAAGTCTTAGAATACTATTTCAGCTGTGTATATATATCTGAGTTTCTACTACACTGCTTCAGTCTGGAGGATCAGACCCCATCATACTACACAGACCAAATCCAGTCATATTGACACACACTACAGCAGGTAAAATAAACATAACCTAAATTTATCTGAGCTATTGATAACACTGGACTAGTTTGTGAGGTTAATAAATATAACACAAAGGACAACGTTATAGTACATTAGAGTACATAGCTACATCTAGATTGGGAATTTGATTTCATAATATCATTTTTATATTGATGTTGAGAAGGAGAATTTTTGGAATTGGAATTTGGAACTTTCAAAGTGTTGCAGTGTTCTGCTCTTGATTGAAAGTATTAACGATCAAAGTGTCAGGAATGCAAACTCATACATTTGACACATATCCTCATACAGAACACCAACCCATCTTTCCTCTGTCTCTCCCGACCCTGCTGTCACCATGGACATGACACCTCTGCTACTCCTACTCTGTGCCGGTAAGGATTGGCTCAGCCTACTCTAACACAGGAACCATACATTGTTGTCACTGATGGTTCACAGTGAACAAAAATCTAGTTAACCCCATCAACAACAACATATTTCATAGCTACATGTATAGCATCATAAACCATGAAATATACCTCTTATAATGTTTGCTTCTTTTGTTGGTGATGTGCATGCTAACGTTGAACTTCATCAAATTGTTTCTGTCTTCAGGTGGCTTCTGCACAGTCAGACTCAGCCGCCTCAGAGAGTTCACCCTCAGTGAAACGAAGGTCAATTCGACAGAAGCACAGACAAACTGCCAGAAGAACTATTCTGATCTAGTCACTGTGCACAACCAGGAGGATTATGAGCAGCTGATACAGTTAATGACATCTGACAAAATCGATCGTGCCTGGATAGGTCTGCATCGCACACAGCCCAGTCTGGTGTGGTCTAATGGAGACCCTGTGAATGACACTGCATGGTCACCTCCTAATTACACAAATCCAAACTGTGTAGCAATCAACCCTAATGTAACATGGGAGATATGTTTTCAAGAGAAAAACGTCATGTGTTATAAAAAAGGTAGGTCATTGCTTATTATTATTAGTAGTAGTAATAGTAGTAGTACTATTATTGTATATGTGGTGTACAGTGGGTGGGTGGGTGGGTGGGTGCGTGCGTGTGTTTAGGGGTCCGTGATCCAACCCTTAATACACTCTGGTGACGGAGATGAAGATCTGGTATGATGCTCAGGGTTACTGCAGAGAGATTTATACTGACCTGGTCAGCATCACGAACGAGGGAGAGAAGGAGGAGGTGAAAAGTAAAGGGATGAACAGTACTGCTCCTTACTGGATCGGCCTGCTGTAAGATGACTGGGAATGGGGTGATGGAGGGAGATCAGCCGACAGAAACTGGCTCAAATTCAAGCGTAGTTCAGATATCTACTACTGTCCAGAAGCAGGAGAAGCTGTACCAGTGCTGACGCTAAACGGTATACTGACTGTACAGCCAGGAAATGAAGACACGTACACTTTCTGTTCTAAGGGTAAGTTGTCAAGGTCAATGTTAGATTAGAAGTGTAATAGTCACATGTACAGGGTTGCAGATGTCATTCAAATCTTAAGCTCCGAGCTGCAACAAAAATGCAGGTCAAAGTGAAATAAAAACAAAAGTAACAATAAACATGAATATGAATACAATATATACATATGAACACTTTAACAATGGTAAAGGTCCATTTGGGTGGGGGCAGGGTAAATATCAGCAGGTGGGGGGGGGGGGGTAGCTGACTAGTGGTGACTATTCAGCATGATAATGTCCAGTGGGGTGGGGACAGGGTAAGATGACCGTTGATGTGGGGGGAAGAAAATGTCCGTAGGGAGACCAGCGGGGAGGTAGGAAGTCCAGGGGGGCGGGCAGGTAGCTGACTAGTGGTGAAGAGCTGGTAGCAGGTAGCTGACTAGTGGTGGGTATTCAGTAGCCTGATGGTCTCATGGTGGAAGCTCTTGGCCAGTCTTCCAGTTTTTGCCATGACGCTCCTGTACTGCCTGCGTCAGCGTGATGGAAGAGGGGAGAACAGGCAATGGCTTTTGTTGGTGTCCTGCAGGGCAGGCAGTGTGCACCCAATGGTACGTTTGGCTGAGCGTACCACTCTCTGTAGCACCTTCCGATCCGCGGCGATGGAGTTGCCGTACCAGGCTAGAGTATGCTCTCAATGGTGCTCTTATAGGACACTGTGAGGGTCCTTTGGGACAGGCCACATTTCTTCAGCATCCTGAGGTTGAAGAGTCCCTGTTGTGCATTCTTCAACAAGGTGTCCATGTGATTTTAGCATTTCAGGTCCTTGGAGATGTGTACGCAGAGGAATTTAAAGTTATTGACCTAAGGCGGCCCCATTGATGAGGTTGGGGGATGAGTTTGGGGGCGTACACAGCCTGGTTCCTCCTGAGGGTCCACAATCAGCTCCTTTGCATTGTTGACATTGAGGTTGGTTACCTGGCACCATGCCATCAGAGTGTCAACCTCCTGCCTGTAGGCCGTCTCATCGTTGTTGGTAATCAGACCTACTACTTTCATATCATCAGCGAACTTGATGCTAGAGTAGGAACTGTGTGAGGCCATGCAGTCGTGGGTATACAGGGAGTACAGGAGGGGACTGGGGACATACCCTTGTGGGGCCCCCTCATTGAGAATCAGTGTTGAAGAGGTATGTTGCCTACCTTCACCACCTGGGGGCAGCCCGTCAGGAAGTCCAGGACCCAGTTGCATAGGGAGGAGTTCAGACCCCAGGCCGTGAACTTTGTGGTGTGCTTAGAGGGCACTATGGCATTGAAGGCCGAGCTGTAATTGATGAACAGCATCCTCACATATGCATTCCTTTTGTCGAGATTGGTAAGGGCAGTGCAATGGTGATTGCGTCATTTGCTTTCTTTTTGTAATCCGTGATATTCAGGAGCCCCTGAGACATAGGCTTCGTGTCCGACCCGCTGAATTGCTCCTCCACTTTGTCCCTATAATTGTGTTTCGCCATCTTGATTCATCTGCGTAGTTCTACTGTTTATCTACTCTATTCTCCCCGGTCACCTTGCCATTTCTATAAGCAACATCTCTCTCATTCAGTTTCCTGACAAGGCTGCCATCAATCCACATTTATTGATTAAAGTCCATTTTGAGCAACTATGGGAATCACATCATCTATGCATTTTTTGATTAATCCAAAATGACAGAGTTGGTGTATTCATCAATGTTATCCTCAGAGGTGACCCGGAACATACAGTACCAATCAAAAGTTTGGACACACCTACTCATTGTGTTTTTCTTTATTTTTACTATTTTCTACATTGTAGAATAATAGTGAAGACATCAAAATGATGAAATGACACATGGAATCATGTAGTAACCAAAAAAGTGTTAAATCAAAATATATTTTATATTTGAGATTCTTCAAAGTAGCCTTGATGACAGCTTTGCACACTCTTGGCATTCTCTCAACCAGCTTCATGAGGTCTTTTCGACAGTCCATGATTACTTTAAGGCATGAAGGTCAGTAAATAAGGAATATTTCAAGATCTTTGAAAGTTTCTTCAAGTGCTGTCGCAAAAACCATCAAGCGCTATGATGAAACTGGCTCTCATGAGGACCGCCACAGAAAAGGAAGAGCCATAGTTACCTCTGGTAAAGAGGATAAGTTCATTAGAGTTACCAGCCTCAGAAATTGCAGCCCAATTAAATGTTTCACATATTTCAAGTAACAGACATCTCTTAACATGAATCAGGCCTTCATGGTCAAATTGCTGCAAAGAAACCACTGAAGGACACCAATTATAAGAAGAGACTTTCTTGGGCCAAGAAACACGAGCAATGGACATAAGACAGGTGGAAGCCTGTCCTTTGGTCTGATGAGTCCAAATTTGAAATCCAGAGTAGGTGAACAGATGATTTCCGCATGTGTAGTTCCCACCCTGAATCATGGAGGAGGTGGTGTGATGATGTGAGGGTGCTTTGCTGGTGACACTGTCAGTGATTTATTTAGCATTCACTGAAAACTTAACCAGCATGGCTACCACAGCATTCTGCAGCGATACGCCATCCCAAATGGTTTGCACTTAGTGGGACTATGATTTGTATTTCAACAGGATAATGACCCAACACACCTCCAGGCTGTGCAAGGGCTATTTGACCAAGAAGGAGAGTGATGGAATGCTGCATCAGATGACCTGGCCTCCACAATCAGCATAAGTGGGAACTCCTTCAAGACTGCTGGAAAAGCATTCCAGGTGAAGCTGGTGGAGAAAATGCCAAGAGTGTGCACAGCTGTCATCCAGGAAAAGGGGGGCTACTTTGAAGAATCTAAAATCTATTTTGATTTGTTTAACACTTATTTGGTTACTACATGATTCCATGTGTTATATCATTGTTTTGATATCTTCTACAATGTAGAAAACAGTAGAAATAAAGAAAAACCCTTGAATGAGTAAGTGTCTCTAAACATTTGACTGGTACTCAAATCAAATCAAATGTATTTATATAGACCTTCGTACATCAGCTGATATCTCAAAGTCCTGTACAGAAACCCAGCCTAAAACCCCGAACAGCAAGCAATGCAGGTGTAGAAGCATGGTGGCTAGGAAAAACTCCATAGAAAGGCCAAGAAACCTAGAGAGGAACCAGGCTATGTGGGGTGGCCAGTCCTCTTCTGGCTGTGCCGGGTGGAGATTATAACAGAACATGGCCAAGATGTTCAAATGTTCATAAATGACCAGCATGGTCAAATATCAATAATCACAGGCAGAACAGTTGAAACTGGAGCAGCAGCACGGCCAGGTGGACTGAGGAAAGCAAGGAGTCATCATGTCAGGTAGTCCTGAGGCATGGTCCTAGGGCTCAGGTCCTCCGAGAGAGAGAAAGAAAGAGAGAAGGAGAGAATTAGAGAACGCACACTTAGATTCACATAGGACACCGAATAGGACAGGAGAAGTACTCCAGATATAACAAACTGACCCTAACCCCCCGACACATAAACTACTGCAGCATAAATACTGGAGGCTGAGACAGGAGGGGTCAGGAGACACTGTGGCCCCATTCGAGGACACCCCCGGAAAGGGCCAAACAGGAAGGATATAACCCCACCTACTTTGCCAAAGCACAGCCCCTACACCACTAGAGGGATATCTTCAACCACCAACTTACCATCCTGAGACAAGGCCGAGTATAGCCCACAAAGATCTCCGCCACAGCACAACCCAAAGGGGGTGCCAACCCAGACAGGAAGATCATATCAGTGACTCAACCCACTCAAGTGACGCACCCCTCCTAGGGACGGTATGAAAGAGCCCTAGTAAGCCAGTGACTCAGCCCCTGTAATAGGGTTAGAGGCAGAGAATCCCAGTGGAAAGAGGGGAACCGGCCAGGCAGACAGCGAGGGCGGTTCGTTGCTCACCTTCACACTCCTGGGCCAGACTACACTCAATCATTTGACCGACTGAAGAGATGAGTCTTCAGTAAAAACTTAAAGGTTGAGACTGTGTTTGCGTCTCTCACATGGGTAGGAAGACCATTCCATAAAAATGGAGCTCTATAGGAGAAAGCCCTGCCTCCAGCTATTTGCTTAGAAATTCTAGGGACAATTAGGAGGCCTGTGTCTTGTGACCATAGCGTACGTGTAGGTATGTACGGCAGGACCAAATCAGAGAGATAGGTAGGAGCAAGCCCATGTAATGCTTTGTAGGTTAGCAGAAAAACCTTGAAATCAGCCCTTGCCTTGACAGGAAGCCAGTGTAAGGAGGCTAGCACTGGAGTAATATGATTAATTTTTTTGGTTCTCGTCAGGATTCTAGCAGCTGTATTTAGCACTAACTGAAGTTTAGCTGGAAAGTTTAGCTGGAAAGTTTAGCTGGTAGCTGGAAAGTAGAGCATTGCAGTAGTCTAACCTAGAAGTGACAAAAGCATGGATTAATTTTTTTGCATCATTTTTGGACAGAAAAAGTTTCTGATTTTTGCAATGTTACGTAGATGGAAAAAAGCTGCCCTTGAAACAGTCTTGATATGTTCTTCAAAATAGAGATCAGGATCCAGAGTAACGCTGAGGTCCTTCACAGTTTTATTTGAGACAACTGTACAACCATTAAGATTAATTGTCAGATTCAACAGAAGATTTCTTTGTTTCTTCGGACCTAGAACAAGCATCTCTGTTTTGTCAGAGTTTAAAAGTAGAAAGTTTGCAGACATCCACTTCCTTATGTCTGAAACACAGGCTTATAGCGAGGGCAATTTTGGGGCTTCACCATGTTTCATTGAAATGTACAGCTGTGTGTCATCCGCATAGCAGTGAAAGTTAACATTATGTTTTCGAATGACATCCCCAAGAGGTAAAATATATAGTGAAAACAATAGTGGTCCTAAAACGGAACCTTGAGGATCACCGAAATTTACAGTTGATTTGTCAGAGGACAAACCATTCACAGAGACAAACTGATATCTTTCCGACAGATAAGATCTAAACCAGGCCAAAACTTGTCCGTGTAGACCAATTTGGGTTTCCAATTTCTCCAAAAGAATGTGGTGATCGATGGTATCAAAAGCAGCACTAAGGTCTAGGAGCACGAGGACAGATGCAGAGCCTCGGTCTGATGCCATTAAAAGGTCATTTACCACCTTCACAAGTGCAGTCTCAGTGCTATGATGGGGTCTAAAACCAGACTGAAGCATTTAGTATACATTGTTTGTCTTCAGGAAGGCAGTGAGTTGCTACGCAACAGCCTTTGCTAAAACTTTTGAGAGGAATGGAAGATTCGATATAGGCCAATAGTTTTTTATATTTTCTGGGTCAAGGTTTGGCTTTTTCAAGAGAGGCTTTATTACTGCCACTTTTAGTGAGTTTGGTACACATCTGGTGGATAGAGAGCCGTTTGTTATGTTCAACATAGGAGGGCCAAGCACAGGAAGCAGCTCTTTCAGTAGTTTAGTTGGAATAGGGTCCAGTATTCAGCTTGAAGGTTTAGAGGCCATGATTATTTTCATCATTGTGTCAAGAGATATAGTACTAAAACACTTGAGTGTCTCTCTTGATCCTAGGTCCTGGCAGAGTTGTGCAGACTCAGGACAACTGAGCTTTGAAGGAATACGCAAATTTAAAGAGTAGTCCGTAATTTGCTTTCTAATAATCATGATCTTTTCCTCAAAGAAGTTCATGAATGTATCACTGCTGAAGTGAAAGCCATCCTCTCTTGGGGAATGCTGTATGCCAGTCCACATGATGCAAGCAGTCTTTGAGCATGGATTCTGATCGGTTGGACCAATGCTGTACAGACCTGACCACCGGAACTTCCCTCTTGAGTCTTTGTTTGTAGGCATGGAGAAGTAAAATGGAGTCATGGTCAGATTTGAAGTTGAGAGAGGGCCTTATACTGCTGTGAGGATAACACAGTGCCACCGACACGGCCCGCTCCTGAGGACTGTTGACTCTCGCTCTCTGTAGCCGACGTGAGTAACACATTTAAGAGTGATAACCGTCTCAAGGACCGTCTCAAACAACAACCTTAGCCGCTTCATCAGAGCATGTGCAGACCAGCTGGCTGGAGTGATTATGGACATTTTCAATCTCTCCCTAGCCCAGTCTGCTGTCCCCAAAATGTCAACCATTCTTCCTGTAACCAAGAATGCAAAGGTACAGTGCCTTGCGAAAGTATTCGGCCCCCTTGAACTTTGCCACCTTTGGCCACATTTCAGGCTTCAAACATAAAGATATAAAACTGGATTTTTTTGTGAAGAATCAACAACAAGTGGGACACAATCATGAAGTGGAACGACATTTAATGGATATTTCAAACTTTTTTAACAAATCAAAAACTGAAAAATTGGGCATGCAAAATTATTCAGCCCCTTTACTTTCAGTGCAGCAAACTCTCTCCAGAAGTTCAATGAGGATCTCTGAATGATCCAATGTTGACCTAAATGACTAATGATGATAAATACAATCCACCTGTGTGTAATCAAGTCTCCGTATAAATGTACCTGCACTGTGATAGTCTCAGAGGTCCGTTAAAAGCGCAGAGAGCATCATGAAGAACAAGGAACACACCAGGCAGGTCCGAGATACTGTTGTGAATAAGTTTAAAGCCGGATTTGGATACAAAAATATTTCCCAAGCTTTAAACATCCCAAGGAGCACTGTGCAAGCGATAATATTGAAATGGAAGGAGTATCAGACCACTGCAAATCTACCAAGACCTGGCCGTCCCTCTAAACTTTCAGCTCATACAAGGAGAAGACTGATCAGAGATGCAGCCAAGAGGCCCATGATCACTCTGGATGAACTGCAGAGATCTACAGCTGAGATGGGAGACTCTGTCCATAGGACAACAATCAGTCGTATATTGCACAAATCTGGCCTTTATGGAAGAGTGGCAAGAAGAAAGCCATTTCTTAAAGATATCCATAAAAAGTGTCATTTAAAGTTTGCCACAAGCCACCTGGGAGACACACCAAACATGTGGAAGAAGGTGCTCTGGTCAGATGAAACCAAAATTGAACTTTTTGGCAACAATGCAAAACGTTATGTTTGGCGTAAAAGCAACACAGCTCATCACCCTGAACACTATAACCACTGTCAAACGTGGTGGTGGCAGCATCATGGTTTGGGCCTGCTTTTCTTCAGCAGGGACAGGGAAGATGGTTAACATTGATGGGAAGATGGATGGAGCCAAATACAGGACCATTCTGGAAGAAAACCTGATGGAGTCTGCAAAAGACCTGAGACTGGGACAGAGATTTGTCTTCCAACAAGACAATGATCCAAAACATAAAGCAAAATCTACAATGGAATGGTTCAAAAATAAACATATCCAGGTGTTAGAATGGCCAAGTCAAAGTCCAGACCTGAATCCAATCGAGAATCTGTGGAAAGAACTGACAACTGCAGTTCACAAATGCTCTCCATCCAACCTCACTGAGCTCGAGCTGTTTTGCAAGGAGGAATGGGAAGAAATTTCAGTCTCTCGATGTGCAAAACTGATAGAGACATACCCCAAGCGACTTACAGCTGTAATCGCAGCAAAAGGTGGCACTACAAAGTATTAACTTAAGGGGGCTGAATAATTTTGCACGCCCAATATCTCAGTTTTTGATTTGTTAAAAAAGTTTGAAATATCCAATAAATGTCGTTCCACTTCATGATTGTGTCCCACTTGTTGTTGATTCTTCACAAAAAATACAGGTTTATATCTTTATGTTTGAAGCCTGAAATGTGGCAAAAGGTCGCAAAGTTCAAGGGGGCCGAATACTTTCGCAAGGCACTGTAACTGAACTAAATGATTATCGCCCCATAGCACTAACTTCTGTCCTCATAAGGTGCTTTGAGAGGCAAGTTAGGGGTCATTTTACCTCCACCTTACCTGACACCCTAGACCCACCTCAATTTGCATACCGCCCCAATAGATCCAAAGCTGACGCAATCGCCATCGCACTACGCACTGCCCTATCTCATCTAAACAAGAGGAATACCAACAGTGCCTTCAGAAAGTATTCAGACCCATTAACCTTTTCCACATTTTGTTAGGTTACAGACTTATTCTAAAATTTATTAAATCGTTATTTTCCCTCCCCCTCATCAATCTAAAAACAATCCCAAATAATGACATAGCAAAAACACTTTTTCAGAAATGTTTGCTAATTTAAAAAAAAAAATTATAATAATTAAATATCAGATTTACAAAAGTATTCAGACCCTTTACTCAGTACTTTGTTGAAGCACCTTGGGCAGCGATTACAGCCTCAAGTCTTCTTGGGTATGACGCTACACCTGTATTTGGGGAGTTTTTGGGAACACCTGTATTTGGGGAGTTTCTCCCATTCTTCTCTGCAGATCCTCTCAAGCGTTGCTGCACAGCTATTTTTCGAAGCCACTCCACTCCTGCGTTGTCTTGGCTGTGTGCTTAGGGTCATTGTCCTGTTAGAAGGTAAACCCCCGCCCCATACTGAGGTCCTGAGCGCTCTGGAGCAGGTTGTCATCAAGGATCTCTCCGTGCTTTGCACCATTCATCTTTGCCTCAATCTTGAATAGTCTCCCAGTCCTTGCCACTGAAAAAAATCCCGACTGCATGATGCTTCCAACACCATGATTCACCGCATGGATGGTGCCAGGTTTCTTCCAGACATGATACATGGCATTGAGGCCAACTAGTTCAATCTTGGTTTCATCAGACCAGGGAATCTTGTTTCTCACGGTCTGAGAAACTCCAAGTGGGATGTCATGTGCCTTTTTACTTTCACCTCCCTGACCAAGGCCCTTCTCCCCTGATTGCTCAGTTTGTCCTGACAGCCAGATTTAGGAAGTGTCTTGGTGGTTCTAAACTTCTTCCATTTAAGAATTATGGAGGCCAATGTGTTCTTGGGACCCTTCAATTCTGCAGACATTTTTTGGTACCCTTCCCCAGATCTGTGACTCGACAACATCCTGTCTCGGAGCTCTGCAGATAATTCCTTCAACCTCATGGCTTGGGTTTTGCTCTGACTTGAACCGTCAACTGTGGGACTTTATATAGACAGGTGTGTTCCTTTCCAAATCATGTCCAATCAATTCAATTTACCACAGGTGGACTCCAGTCAAGTTGTAGAAACATCAAGGATTATCAATGGAAACAGGATGCACCTGTTGAGCTCAATTTTCAGTATTATAGCAAAGGGTCTGAATACTTATGTAAATAAGGTATTTCTGTTTTTTAAATTTTTAATACATTTGCTAAAATGTTTTCACTTCATAATTATTAGGTATTGTGTGTAGATTGCTGAGGATAAAATAAAATCCATGTTAAAATAAGCCTGTAACATAACAAAATGTAGAAAAAGTCTAGGGGCCTGATCACTTTCCGGAGGCACTGTATGTAACAATGCTGTTCATTGACTACTGCTTAGCCTTCAACACCATAGTTCTCTCCAAGCTCATTATTAAGCTCGGGCCCTGGGTCTGAACCCCGGCCTGTGCAACTGGGTCCTGGACTTCCTGACGGGCCGGCTCCAGGTGGTGAAAGCAGGAACAAAACCTCCGCTACGCTGGTCCTCAACACAGGGACCCCACAAGGGTGCATGCTCAGCCCCCTCCTATACTCCCTGTTAATCCATGAATGCGTGGCCACGCATGCTTCCAATTCAATCATCAAGTTTGCAGATGACACAACACTTCTTGGCCTGCTTACCAACAATGACGAGACAGCCTACTTTGGGGAGGTAAGGGCTCTGGCAGAGTGGTGCCAGGAAAAGAACCTCTCCCTCAACATTAACAAAAAGAAAGGAGCTGATTGTGGACTTCAGGAGAAAGTAGAGGGAGCACACTCCCATCCACATCGACGAGGCCACAGTGGAGAAGATTAAAAGCTTCAAGGTCCTCGGCGTATACATCACTGACAATCTGAAATTGTCCACCCACACAGACCGTGTGGTGAATATGGCACCACAGCACCGCTTCAACTTCAGATATTTGGCTCGGCCCCTATGACCCTCATATTTATGTAAATATGGTATTTCTGTTTTTTACTTTTAATCAATTAGCAAAAATGTTTGTTTTTTAAATCCATTTTAGAATAAGGCTGAAATGTATCAACGTTTGGAAAAAGTCAAGGAGCGAGGTCAGTACAGGTACAGAAGGCGAGGTCAGTACAGGTGCATCAAAGCTGGTACAGAGAGACTGAAAAACAGCTTCTATCTTAAGGCTATCATACTGTTAATAAACTATCACTAGCCGGCTTCCATGCGGATACGCAACCCTGCACCTTAGAGGCTGCTGCCCTATATACAGATCATAGACTTTGAATCACTTTCCCACTTTCCACTTTAATAACGGAACACTAGGCATTTTAATAATGTTTAAATATATTTTACATACTGCTTTACTCATGTTATATGTACAGTATATTCTGTATTCTAAACTACTGTTTAAGTCAATGCCACTCAGACATTGTTTGTCTGAATATTTATATATTTCTTAATTCCATTCTTTTAGTTTGAGATTTGTTTGTATTGTTGTGAATTGTTAGATACTACTGCACTGTTGGATCTAGGAACACACGCATTTCACCAAACACCAGCAAAACCTCTGCTAAATATGTGTATGTGACCAATACAATTTGATTTAATTTGATTAGCAGTGGTTAAATCTTGAATGTGTTGGCAATAATTTGGGAGCACGGGCCTCAAATTATTTTTGTTAACGCAATTTGTTCAGGGTCCAATGAAGATCTTTGAATGTATTTTTAGTATCACCTTGAGGTGGGATTTACTCAGCCATGACGATAATCTATGAAAATGCTCTCATTATTTTTGGAATTGTTAGACAGAGAATTATAAATTGGCCATCTTAATTATTATTATTAACAGCTCTTCTGATTTTGTGTGTCCGTTTCTTTCAGAATCATTCCACCTAATCAATGAAACAAAGACCTGGGATCAAGCTCTGGACTACTGCAATAAGAACTACCATGGACTGCTTCGGTTGGAGTCTGAGGCTGACCACAAGATTGTTGAGCAGAAACTGAGTCGTAGTGTGAAACTTGTACCTGGTCCTGTGTGGGTGGGTCTAAGGCAGAGCCGTCTCTTTGGGTTTTGGCTCTGGACCAATGGGATGCCAGTGCAGTGGAGTAACTGGGAGGGGTACAGACAGCCTAAACAGCCTCTGTCCAACCACTGTGGTGCCATGGCAACGTGGAGATCAAGATCGCCACACTGGAAGGATGAATGTGACTATACCAGCCAGAATACAGCATGATATTATAGTATGGCAACTTTATATGAACTTTGAACTCTTTGTCAAAGGACAAGGGAGAGCTCTGCTGGGCAACCCAGCCTTTCAGCTTCGACCAATCTATCGAAGCGCAGTTCAGAGTAAATATTTCTTTCATGTTCCTTTTCCAAATGGGCGGTTATTTAGAATGCATAAGATTATGTATTTACGATAGCATAGCTTCATGAGGTCCGATAGAGACCCAATCCTTTTGTTCCTCAGTCTTCCTGTGCTTTCATTCAAACCCAACCCCCTTTCTTTGTGTAACCAGCTGTCATATCGGTTCCGTCCGCTAGGGACATTTTCTTGTATGACATAATTAGTAATCACTGTATGATCCATCCTGTGTATATGTAATTATGTGTGATTATTTAGGTATTTAGTAAATAATTATTGCTATTGCTGTTTCAACTTGTTAGCCAGGGTTTGTGAAGATAACCAAGATTTTTACGACGTTCAGATGAGACGGAATAAGGTGACGATTGATAATTGACTACTTTTGATATAAAAGATTACCAGATCTTTAAGAGTTTATCCGGAAGACAACAGCTCTATAAACATTCTCACGTGGTGCCCTGACTTCTTAGTTAATTACATTTAATTTAGTTAGTTTAATCAGGTAATATTAATTACAGAGAATTGATTTGATAAAATAGCATGTCATATATCAGTTAATCCATAGCAAAGAAACGACACTGTATTGAATTATACATTTTTTACATTTAAATATTGATGTCACAAATGTATCATTTGTACAGTTACTTAAAAATTTAGTTTTTTTGTTACATTTGACTGTGTAAAACAGTACTACTTATTTATCTTTGATACATAGCATTTTGCAAAAAAACATGCTTATTAGTCTCTTGGAAATGAAACCATCAGGTGATAGAAATGGAATTGTTTAAAATCTGTCATTGAACAACCCCATGCCACGATTAGATAGTAAAATAAATACACCAATCTCTTTCATAATTTATTTAAACAAGAAAAGCTAATCTGCTAGCATTTCTGAAAATGGATATGTAGCGTTTAGGAATGAAACTCTTCAAGTATAAGTAAGTAGGGTTAGTAAGACAGAAGCATTAGTATAAGTTTAAGTTTAACCAACTCACTGTCACAAATGATCATTAAACAGAAACAAATTAGACACATGAAAAAGTCACATTTTTCATGTCCACCACACAATTCTGCGTACAGTGCAATTCAATCACAGATGAAGCAATGCACATGAGGTGGCAATTTGTGCAAATATGTATTTGCGTTTTGTGTTTTTGTGTGGCTTAATTTGTGTGAAAAGACTTGATTTGTAAGAAAAGATGCACATTTTTGTGCAACTTCATTTACAGGAAAATACATTTTTGTAGGACAAATTGAGGAATAATCTTTTAAAAGTTATTAGAGCAATGTATGATGGGCAATGGTTTTCTATACTGACTTTTTTTGTGTGCCCCAAATATATTTATATTTATAAAAAAAGTTAACCACTCAATATGGTTAATCAAACAGGTTCTCACAAAAACAATTGAAATAAAATAGTAGCTTTACTTTGTAGTTTTTTAAATGAATACCAATACCGCTTTGTATGCCTGTTTTCAATTCATACTTTTGGATACTGTTGCACATTTATAATGTAGGCAACAGTAGATCTACATGATTCCTTCGTAAGGCATTTCATATTTGCACATCGCTACATACGGATCGTTATTGGATTTTCCGTGAAAGAGTAACGGTTAATGTGATTGGATGTTAATTATTTGACTAGGCTACCTGTATTTGACATTGTGCTGTTATTTCGCTGAACACTAGATGGTTTAATTGTATTTTTGGCAGTGAAACGAGGCTACTCAGGCGAGAAAAAACCTCACCCAAATGTATAGCCCCGTTGGAAAATATAAATGGATTGTTTGAAAATGTGAAAATTATTATTATGCTATATATTTTTTATGTGAATCGCATTTTTATTTGGCGTTCCCCCGACGGCATTGCCCCAGTTTGGAAATGCCAGTATTAAGGCAAGTCGTTCAGGTCCTGAAGCAGGAAAGCATCCCCAAACCATCACGCTACCACCACCATCCTTGACCTTTGGTATGTGGTTCTTACTGTGGAATGCAGTGTATGGTTTTCGGCAGACCTAATGGGATCCATGTTGTCCAAAAAGTTTAGAGAGAGAGAATATCCTGGAGCTGGAGTGGGAGAGACAGTTTGGCTGTGGGCCTAAAGGAGCTTCTGCTGTCTACATACAGTATAAAAATTGAACCCTTGTGTTGTCCTAAGGGTAAAAAAAATGACCTGCCACTATGTTTAACAGCAGAGAAAACCCCCTAAATGATATTTTTTCAACTAAACTTAATGACTTTTCCTAGAGTGACCCCAACATTAGAAAAGTGAAGCATCACCTTTGTTCATATTTCCAAGAAAACTGTACACCACCAGTGTACAAAGATTGTCTTAGGGTCATTTTTCACCTGGCAGTTCTAAAATAATATACACACCACAAAAACCACAAAGACACACACACACACAATGAGAAATTGAGATTATTTGTGCTACTGATTGAACTCAGCCAGCAGCTCCTGAAGAGGAAGATCGCCATGGTTGGCACAGTTAGAAAGAACAAGCCTGAGCTCACCCCTACACTTCTCGCAACAAGGGGGAGAGAGGCCTTCTCATCAAAGTTTGCCTTCACCCCCAGCACCACTCTAGTTTCCTATCTCCCAAAGAGGAACAAGAATGTGGTCATCCTGAGCACAGTGCACAAAACGGCTGAGATCAGTGATAGTGAGGACAGGAATCCAGCCATCATCCTGGACTACAACCACAACAAAGGAGGTGTGGACAACCTGGACAAGGTGATTGGAACTTACAGCTGCATGAGGATGACTGCCCGCTGGCCCCTGGTCATGTTGCATAACATCATTGATGTGTCCTCATACAATGCCTTCATGATATGGAACAAGATCAACCTTAGCTGGATGCCTGAAAAACGGAACAAGACGAGGGTGTTCCTGGAGCAGCTGGCAAAGGCACTTGTAACCCCACACGTTCAAAGAAGGGAGCGCCTCCCCTGAACAGCAGCCTCTGCAGCGCTTGTGAAAGCTGTTCAGGGGGCTGAATCTTGTCCTGATCCACCTGAGACTGCAGCAGGGGCAGGCAAATGGTGGGGCCTAGTGGTTAGAGCGGTTAGAGCGTTGGACTAGTAACAAAAAGGTTGCATGATTGAATCCCTGAGCTGACAAGGTAAAAATCTGTCATTCTGCCCCTGAACAAGGCAGATAACCCACTGTTTCTAGGCAGTGATTGAAAATAAGAATTTGTTCTTAACTGACTAGTTAGAAAAAGGACTGCATCCATAGAGACACACACCACCTCTACTGGTAGACGACACAAGTTGTTCTGCTTCCATGTGCACATTCAATGCTAGCATCAGTAATTCTACATTTGTTGTTCGCCCAGCTAGCATGGACACGGACAGTTCTGAATCTGATGCAGCCGAAGAGCTGGTATGTGGTTCTTCCCTTACTCAGGAAAGCATGGAACAACAGACAGGGACGTTGGACCATCAAAGAGGAGCAAATATGATGAGAACTACATTGATTTGGGGTTCACTTACATTGGGAGTAGTGCCTTTCCTCAGCCACAGTGTGTTATAAGTGCAAAAGTTCTCTCTCACAATCCGATGAAACCTTCAGTGTTGCACAGACATTTAGAAACAATGCATGACATTTTGAAAAATAAGCCACGGGAGTTTTTTGAGCGAGAATTAAGATGACTTTCGAGTAGTAAAACATGTATAAAAGCAACAGATACCATTAATAAGAAAGGGGCAAGAAGAATATTATATGGTGAGCTACTGAGTGGCTAGGACAGGCAAGCCCATTCTATTGTGGAGAACTGAATTATTCCTGCTGCCGTGGATATGGCTGGGACTATTTTTTTATATATTTTTTTTACCTTTATTTAACCAGGCAAGTCAGTTAAGAACAAATTCTTATTTTCAATGACTGCCTAGGAACAGTGGGTTAACTGCCTGTTCAGGGGCAGAATGACAGATTTGTACTTTGTCAGCTCAGGGGTTTGAACTTGCAACCTTCTGGCTACTAGTCCAATGCTCTAACCACTAGGTCACCCTGCTGCCCCAATACTGGGGGAAAAGGCCAAAAGAAATACACAGACAATGTCTTCATCAAACAACACTGTTTCACAATGCATCAGTGACAGGATATGTTTTGAAACAATTACTGCTTCACATACAAGCCAGTGAATTCTATGCGTTACAGCTGGATGAGTCAACAGACGTGGCGGGCCTGGCACAGCTCCTGGTAAATGTCCGTTATGTTTATGGGGAGGTCAATTAAGGAAGACATCCTCTTCTGCAAACCACTGGAAACGAGGATATCAGGAGAGCATATATTTTAAGTACTGGACAGCTTTGCGACATCAAATGGAATTTGCTGGTCAATATGTGTTGGTATCTGTACTGATGGCCTAAAAGCCATGACAGGGAGACATAGTGGAGTGTGTTAACAGGTGTGCAAGCAGTTGCTTCCGACGCCACTTAGGTACACTGCAGCATCCACCGAGAGGCTCTTGCTGCCAAGGGAAGTTTCTCACATGACTGGCCTATCTGGGTGATGTTTTTTCTCACCTGAATGATCTGACTCTCCGCAACTATATTCAATGTGCGGGACAAAATTGAGACTATGATTAAGAAGTTGGAGCTCTTCTCTGTCTGCATTAACAAGGACAACACACAGGTCTTTCCATCATGGTTTGATTTTTTGTGTGCAAATGAACTCAAGCTTATGGAAAATGTCAAATGTGATATAGCGAAGCACCCGAGTTGGGTGCACAATTGCGCAGGTACTTTCCCGAAACAGATGACAAACAACTGGATTCGGTATCCCTTTCAAGCTCTGCCTCCAGTCCACTTACCGATATCTGAACAAGAGAGCTTCATCAAAATTGAATTTAATCAGAAGCCACTGCTACATTTCTGGATTGGGCTGCACTAAGAGTATCCTTCCTTGGCAAATTAAGCTGTTAAGACACTCATGATCTTTGCAACCACGTACATACAGTATGTGAGTGTGGATTCTCTGCCCTCACTAGTATGAAAACTATATACAGGCACAGACTGTGTGTGGAAAATAATTTAATACAACCCGACATTGTAGAGTTATATGCATCCTTTCCAGCACACCCTTCTCGGATGCAATGTGTAGAGTCAGAGGTTAAACTCACAATAAAATAGTCCAGTGGGAAACCAATTTGTGGTGCTCAAAACAAAGTAGTTCTTTAATAAAGGTTGGGGGGATGGGGAGGGGAGAAATACAACTGAAAGGCCTATCAGGTAACTGGTAGGTCCCCGTGCGGCGGCTCCTCGGACCGCATGTGTTAATGAACAAAACATAAAAGATGGAGAGAGAGATGTGTCCGGGGTTTCCATCCTTGCTCTCAACTTGAGCCGTGTGGCGTGCTGCCCGTTAATATGTCCTCTTCCTTTGGGGTAAAGAACAGGAAGAGAGAGAGAGACAGATGAGTCAAACATTGCCTGGTATCTTCTTTGTATCGAGGTGCTTCTCATACTCACTCCGGTTCTTCTAAGGACTAGGCGTACCATCTGCCTGTCTGCCATACCGCCCGAGTGACTGCACCTCTACTTATACTCATTTGGGGTAACGAGCGACAGGTGGGACCAATTCCAGGCGCCAATTGGTTGCATCACCCGGACTGGGTAATATTGGTGTTGAATCACCAGCCCCAGTTGATGCCTGTAGAGCTGTCCATGGTGCTGACTCACCTTGGCCTTTAGCCCTCTAGAAATGACCAAGGTCCTGCTCATGCCTTTGTAGCTCCCTGCTGGCCCCTGGGTTGCTCCAGCAAGAGTTGGCCAAAGAGAAAGAGTGAGATAGAGAAGAAGAAGAAGAAGAAGAAGAAGAAGAAGAAGAAGAAGAAGAAGAAGAAGAAGAAGAAATATGCACAGACAGACAGATAGAGCGAGAGAGAGAGTGGGGGGGGGATGGAGTGACAAAGGTAGAGAAAAGGAAAGAGAGAGATCATCACAAACTGTAGAAGACTACAGTAGAGTGACAGAGGGAGAGCGAGAAGACTAAAATGACAGAGGGAGAGAAAGATACTGAGACAAGCAGTCAGTCAGGCCTGTTAAACAATTAACGTCATGGGGAGAGAGAGAGGAGGAGCAAGTGGCCCTAGGTGATGGACGAGCAGAGTGGACATATGTAGTGTATAGCATGTTCACACAACCCCCTTATCATTTGCACACACACACACACACACACACACATATACACACACACACAGCAGACTGTTTTGCCATGATGGCCAAGCTCCCAGGTGAATTCAAAGTCTATTGGATAACAACTTGTTTTTAAACCAGGATAGAAGAATTTATAACTGACTTTTTCCCTACATAACATAGGTACAGCAGATCCCATTATTGTATGCCACACTTTAAAATGTGCCTTTAGATGCCATGCAGTTCAATACTCATCTTTAAAACAAAATCAATTTAGGTCAAAATAGTTCATATTAGTAAAGGAAATAGAGGAACTAACAGTATATAAAATATACTGGAGATAGCAATAAAAACTGTAGCATAGAAGCACAGAATAAAAATCCAATCAAATTGTATTGGCCACATACACATATTAGCAGATGTTATTGCGGGTGTAGTGAAATGCTTGTGTTCCTAGCTCCAACAGTGCAGTAGTATCTAAAACGATTCACAACAATACACACAAATCTGTAAGTAAAATAATGGAATTAAGGAATACATTCATTTTAGATTGAGCAATGTCGGAGTGGCATTGACTTAAACAGTAGTTTAGAATGCAGTATATGCATATGAGAGGAGTAAAGCAGTATGTAAACATTATTAAAGTGACTAATGCTCCATTATTAAAATGGCCAGTGATTCTAAGTCTATATTAGAAGGGTAGCAGCCTCTAAGTTTCAGGGTTGCATAACCGGGTGGAAGCCGACTAGTGATCGCTTTTGAACAGTATGATAGGCTTAAGATAGAAGCTGCTTTTCAGTGTCTCGGTACCAGCTTTGATGCACAAGTACTGACCTCGCCTTCTGGATGATAGCGGGGTGAACAGGCCATGGCTCGGTTGGTTGATGTCCTTGATTATCTTTTTGGCCTTCCTGTGACATCAGGTGCTGTAGGTGTCCTGGAGGGCAGGTAGTTTGCCCCCGATGACGAGTTGGGCAGACCGCACCACGCTCTGGAGAGCCAGGCAGTGATACAGCCCAACAGGATGCTCTCAATTGTGCATCTGTAAAAGTTTGTGAGGGTTTTAGGGGACAAGCCAAATTTCTTCAGCCTGCTGAGGTTGAAGAGGCTCTGAGGTTGAAGAGCTGCCTTCTTCATCACACTATCTGTGTGGGTGGACCCTTTCAGATCGTAAATGATGTGTAGCCAAGGAACTTGAAGTTTTCCACCTTCTCCACTGCGGCCCCATCAATGGGCAGGGGCGTGCTCCCTCTGCTGTTTCCTGAAGTCCACGATCAGCTCCTATATTTTGATGACATTGAGTGAGAGGTTATTTCCTGGCACTACTCTCCCAGGGCCCTCACCTCTTCCCTGTAGGAAATTGTTGGTAATCAGGCCTACTACTGTTGTGTCGTCTGCAAACTTGATGATTGAGTTGGAGACATAAGTTTGAAAAAGTTTGAGGAAAACTTCAGGAACTTATTCAAGAAATATCAAGTGTAATACAGTTGAAATCGGAAGTTTACATACACTTAGGTTGGGGTCATTAAAATTTGTTTTGGACCACTCCACACATTTCTTGTTAACAAACTATAGTTTTGGCAAGTCGGTTAGGACATCTGCTTTGTGCAGGACACGAGTCATTTTTCAAGCAACTGTTTACAGACAGATTATTTCACTTATAATTCACTGTATCACAATTCCAGTGGGTCAGATGTTTACTGTATATATAAGGGATACAATGATCCCAGCTCTGCAGATTTTGCTGCGAAGAGACAGAAGCATTCGATAATATGTTTTGGTACTGTTCAAATGTAGCTTGTTTTTGGTTGCAGGTTCAGGAATGACTGAAGAATTGCAAAATTTACCTGGAGTTAACTCTGCAACTAGTACTGCTGGGTGATCTGAAAAGTCATAGTCAATCGATCAATAATATAATAATACTCTTGGCAAAAATGTACCTTTAATTTACAATATGTAGAAACTATGAGAATAGATAGGTTCAGAACTTTTGTGAAAAATATATGGCAAATTGAAATCAAGGTTGGATGGTGTTCAGAGATAGATGGGATGGGTTGAGGGGAGCTGAAGTGTGGGACAGCCCGTGTCACAGCCTGCCATGACCGGAAGTTCGCCAGGGCAGCGATGAGACAAGATAGCAACTGCCAATTGGATATCACAAAATTGGGACAAAAAATAGCAAATGGAGTAGAATTGCATAATTTATAAAATTGCTAAATGTTTTCTTTGCCCCAATGAAAAGTGTGTAGAACTGCAGAAAACTTGCTTTAACACTGAAAAAATGTATCCCTGCCCCATGGCAGAATTTGTAGAATTGTGTTATATGAAACGTGTTATAAAGTTGCAAAAAAAATATCTGCCCCATGGCAAAACTTGCTTTAAAACGTACATTTTTCTCTTCGCTGTCAAGAGGGGGGCCACAAAAAAGAAATGCCTGTTTGGTGTGGGGGCCTCCCAACCAAATGTTGCTTAGGGTACCCAAAGGGCTGGAGCTGGCCCTGGTCAAGAGGGCGCAACAGCACCTCTACTCCTTTAAGATGTCTGAAGAAATTTGGCATGCCACCCCAGGTACTCTCCAAATGCTATCTCTGCACCACTGAGAGCGCCCTGACTAGTTGCATCACGGCCTGGTGCACACCCCAGCCGCGAGCTGTTCACTCCTTTACTATTGGGAAGATGTATTGGAGCATGATGTCTGATACCAACAGGCTCAGAGACAGTTTCTATCTACAAGCCATCAGACTGCTGAATACTTGAACTGAACTGACCACCCACACTGATTCTCCACACCTTAGCACACACACACAGACACACTCATTCACACACATACAAACACACACACATACACATTCATGCTTCACACACATCACAGCTGCTGCAACCAGACTCTTATATATTATTGCTAAATAAATACCTGCCCTCATAAAACACGTGGAAATATTGTATTGTAAATTGCGCCTTCCTGTATTATACTTAAGCTAAAATATTTATTATATTCTACTAAGCAATTTACTTTAAATTCATATTCTTATATTTTCTTATTTCTTATTGTTGTTGCACTGTCAAGAAGGAACCTGCAAGTAAGAATTTCTTTGGAAGATGTTTGCATGTGTACCCTGTACACACGACTAAGAAAACTTGAAACTACTATGAATTAATTTCCATGGAAATTGACAGTTTGTTTGGAGTGTGTATTGGAGGCGAAGTCAGGTGCAGGAGAGCAGAGTGTAGTGAACAGGCACACTTTTTATTCCGGTCCAAAATGACAGCACAAAGTAACATAAAATGTGCCCAAACACGGAACATAGACAAAAAGTAATTCGCGTAACAATATCCACATTTTCAAAATACACCTAACACAAACAATCTTACACAAAGACATGATGGGGAACAGAGGAATAAATACATATGGATTGATAAGAGAATGAAAACCAGGTGTGCAGGGACAAAGACAAAACAAATGGATACGTGAAAAATGGAGCGGCGGCGGCTAGATAGCCGGTGACGTCGACCGCCGAACGTCGCCCGAACAAGGAGAGGAGCCGACTTCGGCGGAAGTCGTGACACAGATAAATATCATATCATATTGTAACTTAAAGCTTGGAACACGGCTAACCATATGTGAGCATGTCATTTTGCTACAGCTGCCAAGTTTACACATCATTCTGTAAATAACTGGGAAGTTCTGGGAAAGAACTCCAATTGATTCTCAAAGAATTCATACCTTCAGAAGTCAGGCCTTCTAAGAAAACTAATTTTGTCAGAGAAAGGACTGGGGCCCCTTAATAATTTCATAGTACTAATTGTACACACTCCATTACATATACAATGAACTCTCCACATCCCTTTCGCTCTCCCAGGCATATTAATGGATTACTATGGTTGTCTCCATTCTCTAACTATAGCAACTGGAGCTAAACTAGAACCTCAAAGGTTAACACATTCACACTTTCTAACAAACTGTATAAACTACTCTGGGTTATTTTCTCAATTATTTCAACTTGACAAGCTTATTAACGTGTGCATAGGAAGCCCATGTCATTACTTGAATGATAAGAGTGTGTGTTAAATGGTTGTTTAGACACTTAAAATGAGGCTGAAAATAACAGTACTAATTAACCCTCCCGGCTTGCCTCTATGTCAATTACAGACCTTTGACCTCTGACCTCTGAGTGGAACAGAGACCCCACGCCGCATCAGCATTATCATACATTCATCCCTTATGATGTACTATGCCAAAATAAGACTTGTTGACATTTTCCTTTGTGTTTCCTTTTCCTGTATCCACGGATACGGTATGCACCCTGTGAATTTTGTATTCACTCAGCCTGCTGGCAATATAAACGTGTTTTGCAACTACAAACTAATCTAGTTGCACACACACAGATCAGAACAGAGGCATCAGAGGGTATACCGACACCTCAAACCTTACATCCTCTCCTCTTCATCAGCTCTTCATATCGTGCCACATCTGTTTGATTCTGCACCAGTGAACCAAGACCTGAACAGAATAGTGATCTGTCTCCCTGGTAGCAGCAACAAACCAATTCAAATGGCACCTTATTCCCTATTTCACACACTACATTTGACCGGCTCTACTTTTGAGGGACACAGCTCTGCGTTTGGGATGCAGCCCACATGTCAAAGGTTCAGCACTACTCAGTGGTATAATTTAGTGGCTGGAGGAGAATATGTAATAATGAGTGATTGCAGATGCATAAGGTGTACAGGGCCTGCTTATAAGGGGCTTGTATCAAAGGGTGCCTTCAAAATGCTCCCTTATGGAAGGTTGCAGCCTGCCTTGCTGCTTATGAGTAACCTCATCCCCAGGCTGTTGACCACACAGGAGGAAGTGTCTAGTTTGCAATATTAGTTTGGGAGCTCGCCTGCCTATACCGCTGCCTTGTTCCCTGTCTTTCTTGTCTTGCCTCTCTACACAAAGAAAGGTGCTATCTAGAACTTAAAATGGTGCTAACTGGAACTAAAAAGGGTTCTTCAAAGGTTTATCTTATGGGGACAGCCGAACAACTATTTTAGAACCCTTTATTTCAAAGAGAGTATCTCTCTCCCTCCTTCCTTGACTTATTGCCTTATTCTCTCCTTCCCTTCCCTCCCCTCCCACCCTCCTTCCATCTCTCCCCAGATGTAGGTTAATGATGTCCCGGGGTGGGTAAGGCTGTGGATAACTGTGGTGAGGCTGTGTGACTCATACATCACAGAGCAGGTCACATGCACGGAGGATCTCTGAGGACCAACTTTGTTTACCTGCCAGCCATGACCCTGCACAGCAGGCACAGGACTGGCTGCTTCATAGGCCCAGAGCTTCCTACCTCCCTCAGTGCCACACAGCTGTCTGCCCAGTACACCCATTTTCCTAGAGTCCCGTAACTGTCTGTCTGCGACACAGGTCCAGAACTGTTTGACTCACAGGGCCAGAGCCTGTGTCTGCCTGCCTCTATAGTCTCACAACTGTCTGCCTAGCTCATAGGCCCAGAATCTCCAACTGCCTTATAGGCCCAGAACCGTCTACCTCACTGGCCTATAGCTGAGCTCCTGTCTAAACAGAAGTGAGGAGGGGGACAATATATATTGGCACAGCGGTCTAAGGCACTGCATTTCAGTGCATGAGACGTCACTACAGTCCCTGGTTTGAATCCAAGTTGTATCACATCCCATGATTGGGAATCCCATGGGGCGGTGCACAATTGGCCCAGCATCGTCCAGGTTTGGCTGGGGTAGGCCCCTCATTGTAAATAAGAGCTTATTCTTAACTGACTTGCCTTGTTAAATAAAGGTTCAAATAAAATAATAAAAGCAGAGAAGAAAGAGCGTGTGACTCTGTCATCTGACCTGTTTTTCTGGAGCAGAACAAAAGATGGCCAAGTTAAAGTTCTATTCATTCATTTATTCATTGTCATTCAGTTTCGTTCACTGAATGTGATGGAGAAAATCACACGACCCTTATCACACACCCACACACCCAGACACAGACCCAGATACACACACATTACGCCACAGGATGTGTCTCTTCATCTACCCCTGCAGTGATTGTCAAATATCACTTGGGGACATTGTGAAGAAGGAGAGCTTTGCCCAGGGCAGCACATCACAGCATTACTCACAGCTGTGACAGGGAGGTGGGCATGGGGCTGAACAAAAACACTATTCATCTACTGCTTACTGACCTGTGTGCCAGGGGGAGGAGGAAGAATACACACACACGTAGACACACATGCACACGCACACACACACACACACCCCTCAGGTCCTTCAGTCAAGGGCATGTGAGCCCAGCAGTCAGAGTGAATGAGTGTTTGAGTCAGGCTGCTCAGGGGACATAATATACCCGCTTTGTGAAAATATCACATATGTGATGTTTGCGTTACATTGGAGTAATTTAGCAGACACTCCTATCTATAGGAAGCTGCAATAAGTGCACTCAACTCAGGTTTTCCTACAACAGGTTGGTGAGACAAAAATGAAGACAGATGTTTCACGTGAGCTACCTGTATCTTTCAGCAACCATCATCATGATGAGTCACCCTAAACTTTGCCTGTATCCCAAATGGCAAACTATTCCATACATACAGTAGAGCACTGCTTTTGACCAAAGCACAATGGGTCCCGGTTTAAAGTAGTGCACTATATGGAATAGGGTGCCATTTGGGACACAGGCCTAACTAATGGGGAGCTGTACTGTACTATACTGATCTGTATAGCTTTACCACTATAAATGGCCAGACTCCCTCCACACGTCAATCAAGGCCGACCTGCTGATACTGAACCATTGTCTGAGACTGGATTTTCTCACAAGTTCACATGCCTTTGATTCGCCGTGCAAAGTGAACTCAGATAAGACTGTCCCAATGGAACTAGAAAATGAGAGGTAGATGAAGAGAAGGTTCTGTGGCAATGTGCCTTCACAAGCACATGGATGCAAACACACACATAATCAAAAACGCAGACACACACACACACAGCAGGGGATGTCAGACTTGCAGATGTGTTTTCTCTGATAAGATGTGATGTGTTTTCTCTCATAAGAACACCCCGAGGGAGATACAGGTACAGTGGGGAGAAGTATTTGATACACTGCCAATTTTGCAGATTTTCCTACTTACAAAGCATGCCGAGGTCAGTCATTTATAACATAGGTACACTACAACTGTGAGAGACGGAATCTAAAACAAAATCCAGCACATCACATTGTATGATTTTTAATTAATGAATTTGCATTTTATTGCATGAAATAAGTATTTGATACATCAGAAAAGCAGAACTTAATATTTGGTACAGAAACATTTGTTTGCAATTACAGAGATCATACGTTTCCTAAAAAAAAAATCTAATTTTGTCTGTCATAGTTGAAGTGTACCTATGATGAGAATTATAGGCCTCTCATCTTTTTAAATGAGAGAACTTGCACAATTGGTGGCTGACTAAATACTTTTTTGCCCCACTGTATACACACATATATACACCCACACCCACACACACACACACATTTCATTGCAAATTGCAATATATTTTTATATATATATATTTATATTTCATAAAACGGCATTAGCACTTACCCGTCCAGAAGTACGTCCTGTCCTTGCAGAAACAGCTCCTCAGCTCCTCAGCTGTTTGAATCATAACACTCAAAGATTCCTCAAACAAAAAATCTCTCACTTTCACTTTTTCACTTTCACTGTAGACTTTGACTTCACTTTTCCTGATTTATTCGCTATGACGTCTTCAATGAAATCGTTCAAAATACAACTTTCCAAAATACTGCTGCGCGTAACAAGCGTCACAGCAACTCCTCTGATAGTCAAGGCGAGAATGGAGTTCGTTACGCGTGCGATTACAAACAAGGAATGGTGGTCCACCCAAAACCATTACATACTGGTGTTTACCTCAGCTCATTGGCTATCTAACCAGCTAGATTTCAAGAAGATCAGTGGTCATTGGGCAGAAATACAGTCAATCAACGAAGCTTTGCTAAAATTATTGGTGCGCAAGGTAGTCATTGCTCGTTGCACTTCGGTCAATACTCCCTGCAAAAAAAACAATGAAGTTTGGCTATGTTGCAAACATCCAGAGGAATGCACTGAAACCAACCACGACTAGATAAACGGTTGTTTACCGTGTGTAATTACGTTGAATGCTCCGTAAAAAATTGATAGAGATGGAATTCACGGCACAAACGGGTTACAAAATGTTTCGATTTAATCAAAGAAAACAACACTTCATTTGATCACTGGGACCCTCAGGAAGAGAAATAAGAGCAAGATATCAGAATGCAAGTCATAATTTTACCTTCAGATGTGAATGCGTAAAAACTGTCATGGCGGAAAATGTTTTTGTTGTTGATTGCTCTTCTCAAACAAAAGCATGGGATTTGTTCTCTGTGATAGCTATTTTAAAGCGGAAAACGTAGTTTGATTACCAAGATCCTAATCTTTTGAAGGATGTAAGACACTTGCATTTTCAAGAATGTTTAATGTTACGACGTTGTATTTTTCCCTGTACGGGGATTGCAGCCATAAGACGTTAAGGCAAAACTGTTCCTGTGCCAATAGACTGAACTGCCTTGAATTTTGGAAAGTGCATTTAAGCATTTCAAATGCCATTCAGTATGGAGGTTTTTCAGTGTCCATCTTCAGCAATTATCTCATGTGACATTTTGGATCACTTCAGGAAAACAGGAAGAGGGTAATAGGATAATAAACCCTTATTACTCCCTTCAGGGGATCTGACCTGACCTCCTGACCTCAAGCCCTCCTTCGCCTAATCCACAGATGTCCATCCGCTTCCCCGATAGCAGTCCTGTGATCTCCTCCCGTCCACCCAACACATTCCAAAGCCATCTGTCTTTCTACAGAGACCCATTGCCTTCTGACATAAAACCCAGTCTCTCGCACTCCCCATACACTATACGTCTGATCTATCATGTCTTTAATATCCCCAATGTTCAAACTTTACTCCCGAATCCAACACCTGAATGGCCTGTGCACCATCTCGTCCCCATGAACACACCGCATAGGCTCCTTTCCCCAACACACTTCCCAAAACAGCCCAAGCTTAGAACCCTACATCCTCGTCACAGCATCTTAGACACCTGCTACAGCCTCGCAGCAGGTTCCTTCATTAAAACTTCACCACAAAGTGCATGAGTGCGGCCCAAAGCTCCTCGTTACACTTACCACACCACTCCACTCCGAGCTGGCAGGCACAACCTGACATGACCAATAACTAACGCCAAGTCAGATGCCTGTTGGCACTTTGTAAACGGTCCTTGAAAAGCCATCTTCCATTTCTGCCCATTAAATGAAATGTCCCTAATTTTCTCCCATGGGCAGACAAGGTTGTATATGTAGAAAATTGCACCGTGCAAATCGGCAGCAGCTTCCATTTTGCAGTATCAAACGCCATTACAATAATGGACCTGAGCTTTTAAAGCAAATACCTGATAGGTAAAATGTTCTCCAAGAGGATAGGCTTTTGGCCTCTAGACCTACGAGAACAGGCAGGAAACGTACATGTATGTATGGGCAGACAGGGATAAGCAAACAAACGCGAAAGAGATACACACGCCCATGCTAGCACGCACGCACGTGGGCGCACACACACACTCAGCTTCTCCAAAACAAACGTATCCATTACAGTTCAAACAACAGCTTTCAAAAAGCCCTGGAGGATAAAATAATGGGAAACGGTAACAGCCGCCCTGTATTGGGCACAACCATGCATTATAACTGGCAGCATTCAGGACTAAGTGAGCCTAGCCACAGTCACTGCGGTTTCCCACCTCTAGCAGCAGTGGTAGAGAGTGGCTTTGGAGAGTGTGGCTGCCAGCCTGAGCCCTAGCCAATTGATTGCTGTTTAATTCAAAGAGGCACCTTATTTTTTACACAAGATCCTCTACTCTCTAAGGTCTCGGGCTTTATAAGCGTCCGTGGTGTTCCTGCTCCTCAAGCCTGCAGCCAGAGTCTACTTTAAAATCAATAGTTTTGAATATCAGCAGAAGGTCAAAATAAATATTTTTTGTTTAACTCGGCAGCTGTTGTAACCTGACCAATTGAGCTTGACAACAGTTCATTCCTGTGTGTGAACCCGGCCTAAAGTTTCCAATGATAATCACACCGTAGATTCAGCCCACAGAGCACAACGCAGCCAAAATAAACATCCCTGGAATGGTATTTGAAAGAACTGCTCAGTCTTTGAAGATACTCTGTAGAGTCTATGGGTCAAATTTTGAGAGGACTTGACCGTGGCCCTGTAGCGCTGTTTAATTCATCAAAAAAAATATTAAAAGGAGGAAAGAGCCAGTAGAACAGCGAGCAGCGGCATAGTCTGTCATTGTTCAGAGACGAAGCGGCGTGACAAACCTCAGACAGACTGCTGTATCGCCCTCTGAATTAGTACAATACTTAACAAGATCATGTGTCAGCTTCATTCCCCGAAATTAACTCTCTTTGGCACAGTCAATGAAACCAATTATGCTCATCGGTGAGACATGCGTTTTGAAATTAATATTTTGGGAAGGGGGAAAAGAGATGTGCCTAGATGTGCTGAACATCTCACTTCAAATCAAAATCAGTTGGACTCACCCAGACAGCTTCCTGACGTTCAGTCCAGCTGGACGAAGCACTCAACGATCCCCAGAGGAAGTTTCTCCTCTCTCCACTTTTTCTCTTCTCTTCTCTTCTTTCTCTCTTCTCCTCCTTTTTTTCTTCTTCTCCCAGGCAGGGATTAGGCAGCCTGCTTTCGGTTGTTTTAGTGACTGTCAGATATACCTACATAGGTTATTGCAATACAACATTCACACAACGTACATTTGTCTCAAGATACAACTTCCAACAGATTATCGTTTAATGTATTGTGGCCTGAATGAAAGCCGCGCCCTAAGGCATACAAACAGCCCTGAGAAACAGATGGTCTGTTATGATACACACATAGTCGTTGTATAAGCTTTCTGATCCTAGTGGAGACATGCTAGGCTATTGAACATCTTCATACCCAACACAGCGAAGGCTACATAACACCAGCATGCTCGAAAACACCAGCCACCTTTTTAGTGAAATAACTTCCTGAGACACAGTCGATATGACAAACCTAATTTCTCTGGCTAGCAGCTGGAAGGGAGGCAGGCTGCACGAAGCAGGCAGCAGGCAGGCATCAGTATTCTCCTGGTGCGGTGCAGGCTGCAAACAGAAACAGGCGTTGTTGTGTCGCCCGCAGGCTGCACTAGGCTCCGTTCGTTCCGCTGTTTAAACACGCTAACGGTATTCTCTAATGGACGCTCCCTCATTAACGGGGGAACACACCGGAGCGATGTGGCGCGTGACGGGGAGTGGCAGGGAACGGAGGGGAATGCTGACTGGCAGGTGTGACATTTCTGACAGCTCACCGTCCATCCCAGGTGCCCGTCCATTGCCGTCGACGATGTCTGAGCTGAGAAGGCTGGTCGGAACACAAAACAGTCATATGTTTATATAGTCTCATCGGAAGACCATGCAGGAATCAAATAACTGTAAATAACTAAAAGGGAAATATTAACAACAAACTTTTCTTTCATGTCATGGGTATGAAAAGCATGTGTGAAGTTTGGTGTTTTCTAATATTGGTGCCAAACGGGTCACATCTGCAAACACACCTTCAGTATGTGTTTGTTTACATTAAATTTCCCACATTGAATTGTACCCTATTTATTCAAATTGAAAAGGTAGACCAGTGTGTGTGTGTGTGTGTGTGTGTGTGTGTGTGTGTGTGTGTGTGGTGTGTGCGTGTGTTTGGTTTGCCAACTGGTAGGTTTGAGATTAAACCCGTTCTCCTCTTCTACTAGCCTCTGGGGAGCCTCTGTTCTCAGGTCCTAAAACAATAGAGCTGCTATAGTACATTGGGCTGCAGGAATACACAAACAATCAAATATTCTGACTCACAGTCCGGGTAAAATCTTATTATGGAAGGAAAGATACAAACACAGAAATAACCTCCCTTGAGGCCCTAGTGTGTGACTAACCTGAAAAAAGAATACAACATTCCATCAAACTCAGATTACAAGCATATCTCCTCAGGTTTTGGATGGGAGCAACACTTGCAGACAGTCAGATAATCAAACAAATTTGAAAATCTGTTTGGAGAAAGTGGCTTGAAAATGGAAGTGTTCCTGTCACGAGTTGGGGTGGGCATTCTATGTGTTGTTCTATGTTTTTGTATTTCTGTGTTTGGCCTGGTATGGTTCCCAATCAGAGGCTGTTTATCATTGTCTCTGATTGAGAACCATACTTAGGCAGCCTGTTTTCCCACTATGATTTGTGGGTAGATGTTTTCTGTTTTGTGTTGCTGCACCTTACAGGACTGTTTCGTTTTCGGTTCACGCTCTGTGTTATTTTGTTTAGTGTTTCTGTTCCTAACAAATAACATGAACACTTACCAAACTGCGCATTGGTCCGATCCTTCATACTCCTCGTCAGAAGAGGAGGAAAATCGTTACAGTTCCATACATTAGTATAGGTACATTGGGAGGCCCAGACAGCCCTATCCACTACTCCTGTTGTAGTCTGTGCTGTATAGAAGAGGGTGTTTTAGGACAACAGAACCTCCATGAGAGAGAGAGAGAGAGAGAGAGAGAGAGAGAGAGAGAGAGCTGAGAAGATGAAAGGTCCAGTGTTGCCAACAACTGGCCAGGGTATCATGGCAACCACATCCATACTCAGAGTCTTCAGAATCATCATCTCCATACACACACACATACACAAACGCACACACAAAGACAGAGTGGTGGACCATCTGCCTGCTTCACCTCAATAAACCCACACACACGCTCGAGTGCACACACAAACACTTACACACACCCTCCCACCTATCGGCCGTCGCAACCACATGGGTGTGTGAGAGGATCGATAGAGAGAGCAGTCTCCGGGTGTTGTGCGTGTAGTCTTTTGTCCCTGACAGTGACAGTGGTCTGTGTAACTGGTAATTTAATTAGCATGCAGGTAGATAACTAGGATTACTGTCACTACTACCCTCTCAAAAGTATCCCAGACCTGGAGTCCTGTCTGCTGCTGAGTGGCAGGCTTAGACCCCCAGGACCACTGCCAGGTTATAATATGTTCCTTTCAACTACCACTTCTTATCTGTCAGTATGCTAATGGTCAGACTTGAATGGGAAAGGTAAGACTGTATTTTTGCTATGCATTGGGCTGTAGAATAACATTAATCAATGGCAGACAGCAGTCCTCTATTTCGTCCATTGTAAAATTACTGCTGTTTGGCCCGCAAGCCACTTCCCATTAAATGTGTTGTAAATACAAATCATTGTGCTGTCCGTGGCCTATTATTTTCATTTTTTTCTCATTTCATTGTAGAGGGAGGTTGGACTCACACAAAGCAGCCGACAGGGACATCAGTTAAACAAAGCCCTGACTTTCATTACTTTTAATCTGACATACAAAGCTTGTCTGTTGTTGTATACAGGAAAAGGTGTTGTGTTCCTCTTTCAGCTTTATCGATCGTTCCTCTCCAGTGAGAATGAATGTATTGATGCAGCTCAATGCTTCTCAGATCTCATGTATTTTTTTCTTCGACGTTTAGTGAGACGGAGCGGGCTAGTTCAGAAACATAAAGGATTCTGCCCTCAGTGTCTACAAGTAGACACCCATTACCACACACACACACAGAGTGGACCAGGCACACACACGCCCGCGTGCACACACACACACACACACTGCCTTCTCGTCATCCACCCAGCTTGCGGATAGCTTCTCTACTAGTAGCTACTTCAGTATGGAAGACAACAACCCTCGGTGGAGTGGTCGAGGTTTGTAATGCTGTAAGACCAGGAAAGATCGATAAAAGAAATGCGTTGTGCTCAAAACGGAAAAGAATTTGTTTTGCTGTGTGTCAGGAAAAGTGATTTGCTGTATTGATGGTTTAATTAATACAGAGCGTAAAGAAAAAGGGAAAGGAAAGTCCGCCCTCTTGGGTGTAGGGAAACATGTAGAGATTCAGATTGGCAGGAACAAGATACAGCATACTGTAGAGGGATAGGTTGTAGGATGGGTAAAGGACTGGGAATGTTACATTACACTTGTTGTCACTGTGTCTTTGTCCTCATAACTGAAAATCAATAAACGTGACTTGTTTCAGGAAGACATACATTACCAGTCAAAACTTTGAACAAACCTACTCATTCAAGGGTTTTTCTTTATTTTTACTGTTTTCTACATTGTAGAATAATAACACATATGGAATCATGTAGTAAGCAAAAAAGTGTTACACAAATCAAAACATATTTTAGATTTGAGATTCTTAAAAGTAACAAACCTTTGCCTTGAGGACAGCTTTGCACACTCTTGGCATTCTCTCAACCAGCCACATGAGGTCGTCACCTGGAATGCATTTCAATTAACAGGTGTGCCTTGTTAAAAGTTAAATTGTGGGATTTCTTTCCTTCTTATTGAGTTTGAGCCAATCAGTTGTTTTGTGACAAGGTAGGGGTGGTATACAGAAAATAGCCCTATTTGGTAAAAGACCAAGTCCATATTATGTCAAGAACAGTTCAAATAAGCTAAGAGAAACGACACTCCATCATTACTTTAAGACATGACGGTCAGTCAATCAGGAAAATGTCAAAAACTTTGAAAGATTCTTCAAGTGAAGTTGCAAAAACCATCAAGCGCTATGATGAAACTGGCTCTCAAGAGGACCGCCACAGGAAAGAAAGACCCAGAGTTACTTGGTGGAGTCCAAATTGGAGATTTTTGGTTTCAACTCTTGTGTCATTGTGAGACGCAGAGTTGGTGAACGAATTATCTTCGCCTGTGTGGTTCCCACCGTGAAGCATGGAGGAGGAAGTGTGATGGTGTGGGGGTGCTTTGCTGGTGACACTGTCAGTGATTTAATTAGAATTCAAAGCACACTTAACCAGCAGGGCTACCACAGCCTTCTGCAGCAATACGCCATCACCATCTGGTTTGCGTTTCGTGGGACAACCATTTATTTTTGAACAGGACAATGACCCAACACACCTCCAGGCTGTGTAAGGGCTATTTGTTTACCTTTTTGTTGGTGACACTTTGATATCGTGATAATATGCAGCTGTTTAAAGGGCAAATACGCAGATTAAATAACAACAAAATTGTTGCCCCGCCTCTGTTTTGGTAAAAAGCTGATGGATGTGCCTGGAAAAATTTAACAAATCTCAGATTAAACTTTTTTTATTTTACCTTTATGTAACTAGGCAAGTCAGTTAAGAACAAATTCCTATTTTCAATGACAGCCTAGGAACAGCCTGTTCAGGGGCAGAATGACAGATTTGTACCTTGACAGCTCAGGGATTTGAACTTGCAACCTTTCGGTTACTTGGCCAATGCTCTAACCACTAGGCTACCCTGCCACCCCAGACAGATGTGGATACAAAATGTAATGTTTTAATCATGTTATGAGGCTGTACAGTGTTTAACTGATTTTAATGGAATATCTACATAAGCCTTCTTTACACTAGTTGAGTATCTGGAGCATCAGCATTTGTGGGTTCGATTACAGGCTCAAAATGTCCAGAAACAAAGATCTTTCTTCTGAAACTCGTGAGTCTATTCTTGTTCTGAGAAATGAAGGTTATTCTATGCGAGAAATTGCCAAGAAACTGAAGTACAACGCTGTGTACTACTCCCTTCAGAGAACAATGCAAACTGGCCCTGACCAGAATAGGAAGAGGAGTGAGAGGCCCCAGGGCAAGAGGACAAGTACATTAGAGTGTCTAGTTTGAGAAACAGACGTCTCACAAGTCCTCAACTGGCAGCTACAGGTTCAATGTTAGTTTGCTAACATTAGGCTATAACTAGCAAAGCTTCATTAAATAGTACCCGCAAACACCAGTCTCAACATCAACAGCGAAGAGGCGACTCAGGGATGCTAGTCTTCTAGGCAGAGTTACAAATAAAAAGCCAATACTCAGACTGCCCAATACAAATAAAAGATTAAGATGGGCAAAAGAAAACATACACTGGACAGAGGAACTCTGCCTAGAAGGCCAGCATCCCGGAGTCGCCTCTTCACTGTTGACGTTGAGACTGGTGTTTGCGGGTACTATTTAATGAAGTTTTGCTAGTTATAGCCTAATGTTAGCAAGCTAGCATTGAACCTGGTTGGTTAGCTACTTGCAAATTCATGCAGGGTAGTAACATCACGAGTCGAGATTATGGTTCAATGTTTAGCTAGCTGGTAAATTTCCTCTGGCTATCTACTCTGATTTCAGAGCACTCTCATGTGAGTGTGCCAGCGCTGAATAACTGACGTACTTATGAACGTTCAAAACCTGTTGAATAGGACCGGCGTCAGTAAAAACTGCCAAAAAAGCATAATTAAATTGTTGCCAGCAGCACAGTTGCAGTCAACAAGGCTTTGGATAACATAAAAACAGCCTAACCAGCTCTGATAGGACGAGTAAAATGGTCAGAGTGAGCTCATTTGTGTCTGGAAGTCGCTAGCAAGGTAGCCAACATTAGCCAGTTAGCTTGGGTGCTTGACTGCTGTTGTTAGGACAGAATGTTCGGATCAACCCTACTCCTTGGCCAGAGTGTCCAGTGTGTTACTTAATTTCCCATTGTTCCTCAACGCCATGTCAAATTTTGCTACAGAAAACCGAATCTAGCAAGTCGGTCACTAATATAGTAATAAACAAAAACATATACAATTGGTGTCTGCATTGTATCTTAAAAGCATAAGCACAAATCTATACATTTGCAAAACATTCCTTTATTATAAATAAATCATTTGTATAAAAACTGGCATGCTTCAACCAGGGCATTTACAGATTCACAACCCAGGGCTACCCATCCAGTTAGCCATTCGATACAAGAGACAAACTTTCTGAATATGCAAGGTCGCACGACAGCTGGGACAAGAATGAAAAAATCTTCACAACCACAAAAATACTTACAAGTAGAATAACAATAAACATCATGGTCGATTCTCATAGTTTCTTCTATTTTCTCTTTTAAATATTTTTTACATTTTAAACTCTTTTAATGTCTTTTAATCTCCCATATACCCTTATGTATAACTTTTACACAGTTTTGTTTTGTTATGTTTTTCTTCTTTTATCTTCCCTTTTTTCTCTGGACCATATAGCCTGCAGTGGATTATTTTTAAACCATTGTCTTCACGGTTAGTTCAAAGTTTATGGCAGGACCGTTGTGCTGTGATTTGCAGGAAGAGAGCGAACGGGGCCCACTGATTGGTGGTTGGTCTTTGTGGTTCCGCCTCTCTGGTGGTAGTAGGTTTGATGCCGTCAGAACAATATAAAATGTCTCATGCTTGGTTACCGGTGGCGGTGGGAGCTCCATCGGTCGGTCCGTCTTTTCGTCCGTCAGTCCGTCATCTGTCTGTGACAGCTCCTTTTCTCAGCCCTCCCTCCACTTTGGTGCTGTTCAGATGTTCAGATGGCATGATTACTGTAGCTGACATATGTTGTCTTAGTTGATGAAGCTGCCAGGAGGGGAAAAGGAGGGAAGAGAGGAAAGGAAATATATCAAGGGATATATATTTCCTATTGACCGTAATATTAGTGCACACCTGCGTCTGGGGTCTGAGGCTGTGTTTATCAAGTCCATTATATGTCCCCTGTAGCTGTTGGTTGTAAATGTCAGTGGTTTTTAAGCGACCACGGACCGCTGGCACTGAGCTATCGTCAAGACGGTGCCCTGTACCCGCCTTGTTTATATGAGGATTGTCAGAGAGAATGTGTCAAACTGTAGGAATCAAAACTGTTCCAACAGTTTCTTCTTCACACAACACAAACCCTAGGCAGATAGCATGTGAAAATATTGTCTCAGGCTGGGGTTTGTGAAACTTAACTCTGTATGAGTCCAGTCAGTTGTGCCAATGAGTGAATAGATGTGTGAGTGACCTGTGCTGTTTGTTGTGTTGTTGTCCGTGTGTTGTTGTTCATGTGTGTCCGTGCAAACGTGTGTGTGCATACATGTGTGTTATTGTGTGTTATTCAAGCCGACCAAACTGCTGACTGCGAGACTTCTTCGCGTTCAGGTCTGTGATGAAGAAATCATTCAATCTGCTGCAGTTCAGAACACAGAAAATGAACCCTAATTACTCCAAACATTCCAGAACCTTCTAAACCTCTCAGAACACCCAGATCAACTCTGTGCTAAAATAAATGCTTTAAACACCCACTCTGAGTCTCCACGGGAGAAAGATTAACATTTCCAGGTCGTAGTGTTGAAGAGGCCCGACTAGCTCCGCACACAACAAAGCTTTGAAGTTTACGTAAGCTGTTGCACATAGTTAAGCTGAATGGGAAGCTCATTTGAACACTCTGTATGTGCTGTAAACAACAGTGCTAAAAAAAACAGGTTGCAGCACTCAAGCTGCTCCATCAAGAACATTGTTTACAATTCAGATGACATTTTTATATATTAAAAGTACTGATATTTGAATGAGAGATATGATAAAGGCCCAATTTACATGTAACTACTGATATACTGTAGTTGTCGAGATTATCAAACGGTTGGTTATATCAGTCCAGTTGTATAGATTATTTCTGTTGTGTGTTAGTGTGGATCTATAGATTTGTTTTTTTTCTATGAGTTTAGGTATATAGTTTGGGAGTTATATTAGTGTAGGCCAGGGATTATCAACTAGATTCAGCCACGGGCCGGAATATAATTACAAATAACTTGGAGACAGCAAATTGACCGCAAGAAGCCCAAAAATATATGTTTGGCTAAAACATAATAATTTCAGAACTTACTAACATTTGTATACGATCACGTGTCTCTCTACTATGTGGGAATACTTGATTTCCAAAATGTTTCATTCATTGGAGCCGATTTCCTGGTGTTTTGACAGTCTTTTATGTCCAACAATGAAATTTCAACAAACACTTTATTTTATTTATTTTTTTAAACTTGGGGAGCCAAATAAAACCATTCATCCCACGGGCCGGCAGTTGGGGTACCCTGGTGTAGATGTATATATGCATACTGTTAGTATAAGTGTATGCAATATATCATTAGATATCTAAGTGTATTATGTATAGGTTAGTAAAGGTGTGTTCTTACTCACTGTTGGTCTCCATGCTCTCACACAGCTCCGTCTTGACCTCTCCGTTGGGTCTGTCGCCCCCCTTTTGCAGCTTGCCTGACATGGCTGCGGCGGTGACGATGGCCTTGAAGCTGCGTTTACGCTTGGGGATGTTCTGCTCAGGGTGGAAGATGATGACGTAGACCTTGGGCATGTACAGCATCCCCAGAGAGACAGAGGCGCTGAGGCTGAGCGAGATAGTCAGGGTGGTGGTCTGGATGTACATCTGGAGAGGAGAGGAGGGAGGGAGGGAGGGAGGGCATCAATATACTGTAACCATTTTACAAGTGAAATAGCCATTCTGCTAGTTTTGCACTTTTTCAAAAACTACACACTGGTAGAAACTAAACACTAACAACTGTACATTGACCAATCTACACTGATATAAGCCATACGCTGATATAAACCATAAGCTGATATAAGTCATATGCTAATACAAACCATATGCTAATACAAACCATAAGCTGATATAAGCCATATGCTGATATTAACCATAAGCTGATATAAATCATATGCTGATATAAATCATAAGCTGATATAAAACATACACTGATATAAACCATACGCTGATATAAACCATAAGCTGATATAAGCCATACGCTGATATAAAACATAAGCTGATATAAACCATAAGCTGATATAAGCCATACGCTGATATAAGCCATACGCTGATATAAACCATAAGCTGATATAAGCCATACGCTGATATAAACCATAAGCTGATATAAGCCATACGCTGACATAAACCATAAGCTGATATAAGCCATACGCTGATACAAAACACAAGCTGATATAAGCCATACGCTGATACAAAACATAAGCTGATATAAGCCATACGCTGATATAAAACATAAGTTGATACAAACCACAAGCTGATATAAAACATAAGCTGATACAAACCATACGCTGATATAAAACATAAGCTGATACAAACCATAAGCTGATACAAACCATACGCTGATATAAAACATACGCTGATACAAACCATAAGCTGATACAAACCATACGCTGATATAAACGATACACTGATAACCCTACACTGTCTACTATACTTTGTCAGAAATTATACTTGACAAAATCCCTTTGGTATCATATCACCAGGTGGTACGTGCGCGCGCGCACACACACACACACACACACACACACACACACACACACACACACACACACACACACACACACACACAGACCCCTCCACCATCGCAGGGATTTCTCTCAAAGCGCAACCACTCATCTGTGTCCATCCCTGACTATAGCATGGCGCAGGAATCACAGCTAGCAGATGGCCAGTCACGCTGCTTCAGTCACAACAGCACAACACAGCCCCGGCTAGCCAGCATAGCGTTCCGCTGAGGAGGAAAACAAACCAGTGCTCCACCGCCCCCTCCCTCGCCAAGAGAGAACAGGCGTAAACAAGATTACACATGTCGACAGTAATACCAATTTACGGTATATTCTCTCTAATGAGAGCATCCGGAAAGAAGATGAGAGAAGGCTTAGACGTTGAAATGTGTGTGCGTGTGTGTGTGTGCGTGTAGGGTGGTGAAAATTACCCAAACATTATGTTGAGTTTAACAACAAACTACATTCATCAATCTGACTCCATTATCACATGAATGCTATTGGTCCATAATCGTATCCAATGGGCATAGCCAAGGTATGCAAACCTTGCAATCATCACTCGGAATACTATAAGATGCACAAGTCTAGGTTTACCTTCATGCGATTATTAAGAGGGCGAGGGACAAGGAGCTAATGTATTGCAATCAATGTCCTAGCATTTCATGATTGAGTTAAACTTGACTCAGAGACGCAGCGTTAGAGACCAAGCATTGATGCTTTGTCTATTATTAATAGCGTTTACCATTAGACATTTCACCAAATAATAACTCAAAGAATATTACTCAGAAATGTGAGTACTACAGTTCGTATCCATTTTAAAGTATCCATAATTATTACAGTTACCCAATATGAATACAATTAACAAATGGTAGACACCAGAAATCTTCACATTCAAAATTATACAAAATATCTTGAGTCTTAATGGCATAGAAAACCAATGACAACATGATCTAAGTTCAAAACCATTTTTTATTCTTCCAAGAATGCCAACTCCCAGTATCTCCTATCGTTTAATTAACAACAGTTTGCATGGCCAAAACATTCAAACAAAAGGCATAGAACTTCACACTCCTTCTCTAATGTAATAACCACACCGTCACACCTGTGTCGCTCCTCTCTGAACTATCCGCTGTCAAGCAAACAGAGTAACACAGACTCCCTGTAACAATAAATCCATAGCACTTACAGTAGCATGAAACATATCAAAATGCATAGCTCTTTAGGAACTCTTTAAATAATCCAAACATGACAATTTATTTCACAAAGTAACGTTCATTTAGTCGTTTCAAGTTTCATCAAGTCTTCACCTCTCCTGGCTTCAGTGACCTTAGGACTTACGTGGTGTCACATGTGCTCCCTCTCCGGCTGCTCATTAAGGCTCACACCTGCTACCATCGTTTCGCTCACCTGCGTGTCATCAGGCTCCCCTGGACTCCATCACTGCCCTGATTACCTTTATATATGTCTCTCCCTATGGTTCCTTCCCCAGTCGTTTCTGTTTCATGTTATGTTGCGTTTATTTATTAAAACACTCACTCCTTGAACTTGCTTCCTGACTCTCAGCGCACGTCGTTATATGTGGGAATGTCTCTTCATCGAGATTGCCACAGATAAAGGTGTGTTTTTAGCCCACAGATGGTCAGTCATTCAAACAATGCCAGAAATCGTGACTGAGTCATCACGCTGGGCCAGCAAGTCGCTAGACGCATCTTCATCACTGGCCTTCATCATCGTTCACGAGTTCACTCTCTCTACTTTCCACTAGGTGTGTGTGTGTGTGTGTGTGTGTGTGTGTGTGTGTGTGTGTGTGTGTGTGTGTGTGTGTGTGTGTGTGTGTGTGTGTGTGTGTGCATAATGCATGTGTGTGTACAGTGTGCTCTGACAATGTACTAAAGGTGTAGACTGGTACACATTTCTAGGCAGGCCTTGAGGCCTGCATACCACGACTTTGGCATGGAAACAGTGAACTCCGTGTCAGTGTGTGTCAGTTAGCATTATAGGTGTGAGTTAGCTAGAGGGCTAATGTGATGCTCAATTAGCCGTTACAGGATAGGCACTGTTTGGCGTAGCACAGAGAATTTTCAAACCATACTATCTTCGTTCGGCCAATTGATCAAGACAGGTGTGTGTCATCATGACATGCTGCACTTTAGGGTGGACCCATCTTCCTCAATGAGAGAACATTTGAAATAGACAAGACGGCAGCATAACATTGTTTTTGAAGCAAAACATTTTGATAACGAAGCGTTTTCAAATTCAAACAAACCACCTCCAAGATACATGTTTGGCCGAATCGAGAACGAAGATAGTATCACCAAGTTAAGGTTGGTCAAAAATGCTTTATGCTACGTCAAACAGTACCAATCCTATAACGCTTAATGGAGCATCACATTAGCCCGTTACGATCTGCTAGCGACAGGTAACTGCCAAAATAATGGAATCACTTGAGTAAATGAGGGATACAAAGTATAGTGAAAGCAGGTTCTTCCACACAGGTGTGGTTCCTGAGTTAATTTAGCAATTAACATCCCATCATGCTCAGGGTCATGTATAAAAATGCTTGGCAGGCCATTATTTTGGCTACCATGGCTATGCCGCCATTGGATGACAATGCCCCCATCCACAGGGCACGAGTTGTCACTAAACGGTTTGATGAGCATGAAAACAATGTAAACCATATCCCATGGCCATCGCAGTCACCAAATCTCAACCCAGTTGAACATTTATGGGAAACCTGGAGTGGTGCCTGTGGAAGACTGGTGTGAGTGTAGAATCCATGTGTGAGCAGTTTCTCAATGCCAGCTAGGTGTGACTCAAATAGCAGGTCACCCTGTTAGCTAAGCTCTCTGTCCCTGTGACATCACTCTCCTCTCACATCAGCTCTGGAAAGTACATATCGTACCAAACACAACAACAGCTGCATAGAGGAAGAATAGGGCTAGAAGACACATGTATGCAGTAGGTGCTACTCATATAGTCAGACTAAGGTAGGGAAGAATCCTACCAAAAAATTACCATTTAATTCAAAATGTCACTGTGTCCCACTGACATTGACGTATAACTAAGGGGAATTTTGATTTAATTGCAAGTTAGGATTCACTCCTTCTTAGAGCAATACTTTTGGTGCACTATATGTGGAGAATAGGGTGCCATACGCGATTTGCCCCATTTCCCTCTTCAGTGACTCATCAAATGCTCATCCAACGACATGGACACTCAACTCCTAATATTTGATCTGAGTAATCTTCACAACGGTCTGTGTTATCTACTTTAATAGGATACAGAGCAGCTCAAGTTGTAGATTACAGCAGAAGGAGCCCTGGGTGAACGTGGGCAGGGAGAGCAGAGCACTGACAGGACGGTGTGCACATACAGAGAGAGATCTCTTCCGGTGAGAGTTTTTGTCACAGAAAGAGAGAAGGGAAAGGGAGGGGAGGATAGAAAGGGGTTGGAACAAGAGAGAAAGAGAGACAGGAAATGGGGGGGGATGGGGAGAATGAAAAAGACAGAGGTAGAAATACGGGGAGAATGAGAGGAAAAAACAGAGCGAGAAAGGATAAAGAGCAGCAAGAGAGAGAGAGGCAGTCCTCGGAGAACTAAGCCCTTCATTATAAAAGAAGCACGTCTGGAGATAGCAGTCTCCATTACACTCTGCTGAGAGCATGGGGATCCACCCAGCAGATGTTAGCTGAACAGCCACACACGCACGCACGCGCACAGACACACACACACACACACTCCCGCTCTCCCTATCTTTTTCTGTCTCTTTTATTCCCTCCCTCCCTCTCATTCTCTCCTCTCTATATCTTCTCCATCCCTCCCTCGCTGTGCAGGTATTATAGGAGGAAATGGTAAATATGTGTTTTAGTGGGGCTGAGCCGCTGTGATCTGTGTGTATATTTGCGGCCTCTACCAAAGTCACAGAAAATAGGGCAATTAGCTCCACTCTGCTAGCCATCACTGCTCTCCTTCCTATGGACTAAAGCTGTCTTTAGCGAAGTCAATACTCTAGGCTTTATGTCATTATCTCCATCCATAACCTTCACTTAAACCACAGGGTTGGGGAGTAACGGATTACATGTAATCTGTTACATGTGAGATATGTAAAAAAATAAAAAGGTAACTGTAATCCATTACATTATGAGCAAAAATATTGTAATCAGATTACAGACACTTGAAAAACTAGATGATTACTTTTAAATTCAGAAAGGATGTTTGTGGGGGAAATTTTGTTTTGTTTGTCTCAATGACATTCAAATCAGCATTGAAAAAAGTTTGTTTGTTCCACCTGAACGAGTCTGACCACAAGTCAGAGACCACTATGATGACACACTAAATGGGTTTGATGGATCGCGGGAAAAGAGCAGGAATAGGCTTTTTGTAGGCTACAGTCCAACCTAAGTCTTCCAATGGTGCAGCTGCTGTTGGCATCCAAGATTATCCAACTTGAATAAACGCTTGCAGGTAAGGATGACAGCAGTGGTGTAGTCTACGGCAATACGGATATTGCTTATTATTTTATATCTACATTAGAGTTCGACCGATTTTGATTTTTCAACGCCGATACCGATTATTGGAGGACCCAAAAAAAGTCGATACCGATTAACCGGCCAATTCTTTTTTACATTTATTTGTAATAATGACAATTACAACAATACTGAATGAACACTTATTTTAACTTGATATAATACATAAATAAAATAAATTTAGCCTCAAATAAAAATGAAACATGCTCAATTTGGTTTAAATAATGCAAAAACAAAAGTGCTGGAGAAAGTAAAAATGCAATATGTGCCATGTAAAACATTTAAATTCCTTGCTCAGAACATGAGAACATATGAAAGCTGGTGGTTCCTTTTAACATGAGTCTTCAATATTCCCAGATAAGAAGTTTTAGGTTATAGTTATTATAGGACAATTTCTCTCTATGCGATTTGTATTTCATATACCTTTGACTATTGGATGTTCTTATAGGCACTTTAGTATTGCCAGTGTAACTTTCGTCCCTCTCCTTGCTCCAACCTTGGCTTGAACCAGGAACACATCGACAACAGCCACCCTCGAAGCAGCGTTACCCATGCAGAGCAAGGGAAACAACTACTCCAAGTCTCAGAGCGAGTGACGTTTGAAACGCTATTAGCGCGCACCCCGCTAACGAGCTAGACACTCCACATCGTTTTTTTTATTTATTTTACCTTTATTTAACTAGGCAAGTCAGTTAAGAACACATTCTTATTTTCAATGACGGCCTAGGAACAGTAGGTTAACTGCCTGTTCAGGGGCAGAATGACAGATTTGTATCTTGTCAGCTCTTGGGTTTGAACTTGCAACCTTCCGGTTACTAGTTCAACGCTCTAACCACTAGGCTACCCTGTCGCCCCATTACACCAGCCTAATCTCGGGAGTTGATAGGCTTGAAGTCATAAACAGCTCAATGCTTGAAGCGTTACGAAGAGCTGCTGGCAAAACGCACAAAAGTGCTGTTTGAATGAATGCTTACAAGCCTGCTGGTGCCTACCATCGCTCAGTCAGACTGCTCTATCAAATCATAGACTTAATTATGACATAACACACAGAAATACGAGCCTAAGTCATTAATATTGTTGAATCTGGAAACTATCATCTCGAAAACAAGACGTTTAGTCTTTCAGTGAAATATGGAACCGTTCCGTATTTTATCTAACGGGTGGCATCCATAAGTCTAAATATTCCTGTTACATTGCACAACCTTCAATGTTATGTCATAATTACGTAAAATTCTGGCAAATTACGTGGCCCAAACTGTTGCATATACACTGACTCTGCGTGCAATGAGAAGTGACACATTTCTTTTAGCTAAATATGCAGGTTTAAAAATATATACTTCTGTGTATTGATTTTAAGAAAGGCATTGATGTTTATGGTTAGTTACACATTGGAGCAACGACAGTCCTTTTTCGCGAATACGCACCACGTCGATTATATGCAACGCAGGACACGCTAGATAAACTAGTAATATCATCAACTATGTGTAGTTAACTAGTGATTACGATTGATTGATTGATTGTTTTTTATAAGATAAGTTTAATAATAGCTAGCAACTTACCTTGGCTTCTTACTGCATCCGCGTAACTGGCAGGCTCCTCGTGGAGTGCAATGTAAAGCAGGTGGTTAGAGCATTGGACTAGTTAACTGTAAGGTTGCAAGATTGAATCCCCGAGCAGACAGGTTAAAAATCTGTCGTTCTGCCCCTGAACAAGGCAGTTAACCCACCGTTCCTAGGCCGTCATTGAAAATAAGAATGTGTTCTTAACTGACTTGCCTAGTTAAATAAAGGTTAAATAAAGTTTATGAAAACTTTAAATCAGCCCTAATTAAATCGGCCATTCCGATTAATCGGTCAACCTCTAATCTACATAGCTCATTGATGTGAATCACACTGCTGCTCTCATATATATCCATTGATTCTTGAAGAATATAACTTAGAAATGCCTCATGAGCTTAGTTCAACTGTCACACACCATGAGATCCCAAAATATAAAGCTTGTTTTTCTCCTATGTTTGTAAACATTGTAAATGTAAACAAACACTGTATAAGCTCATAACATGGTTAAAACGATAATTTTGATGGATGGTCAGTTCTTGCATCCATAGCTCTGTCTATTAATCTGTGTGTGGTTGCATTTCTCCAGGCCCATCCCTCAGCTTTTTACCAAAACAGAGGCCCAGGCAACCGTTTGTGGATTTTCCTTTAAACAGATGCATATTATCAAGACATCAAAGTGTCACCAACAAAGAGGTAAAAAAAATAGGCCTACGGTAACTGCAGCATAAGGCATTCATTTTTCAACATGTAAATAGCACTTTTCAATAGTGCTCAAAGCATGCAATTCCATGTGAGCACAGCATTTATTTTTCAACTCCAAACAATTAGCCCAATCAGTCCTCCATGACACAACAAAATCATAAAACAACAGAGTAGGGCTGGCTAATAAGTCCTTATTTTTGGGGTTATGCTCTCAGGTAAAACATTTTGGCTAATCCATACTTCCATATTTCCAAGTCCTATGTTTAAAGCTTGGGAAATCTTTTTGTATCCAAATGCGGCTTTAAACTTCTTCACAACAGTATCTCGGACCTGCCTGGTGTGTTCCTTGTTCTTCATGATGCTCTCTTTATTTAACCAGGTAGGCAAGTTGAGAACAAGTTCGCTAAAAAGTTTAACGGACCTCTGAGACTATCACAGTGCAGGTGCATTTATGAAGTGGAAAGACGGAGACTTGATTACACACAGGTGGATTGTATTTATCATCATTAGTCATTTAGGTCAACATTGGATCATTCAGAGATCCTCACTGAACTTCTGGAGAGTTTGCTGCACTGAAAGTAAAGGGGCTGAATAATTTTTTTGCACGCCCAATTTTTCAGTTTTTGATTTGTTAAAAAAGTTTGAAATATCCAATAAATATCGTTCCACTTCATGATTGTGTCCCACTTGTTGTTGATTCTTCACAAAACAATACAGTTTTATATCTTTATGTTTGAAGCCTGAAATGTGGCAAAAGGTCGCAAAGTTCAAGCTTTAAACATCCCAAGGGGCCGAATACTTTCACAAGGCACTGTATATACGATGTGAGCAAATGAGGTGAGATAAGGGAGGTAAAGGCAAAAAAAGGCCATGGTGGCAAAGTAAATACAATATAGCAAGTAAAACACTGGAATGGTAGATTTGCAATGGAAAAATGAGCAAAGTAGAAATAAAAATAATGGGGTGCAAAGGAGCAAAATAAATAAATTAATTAAATACAGTAGGGAAAGAGGTAGTTGTTTAGGCTAAAATATAGGTGGGCTATGTACAGGTGCAGTAATCTGTGAGCTGCTCTGACAGTTGGTGCTTATAGCTAGTGAGGGAGATGTGTTTCCAGTTTCAGTGCTTTTTGTAGTTCATTCCAGTCATTGGCAGCAGAGAACTGGAAGGAGAGGCGGCTAAAGAAAGAATTGGTTTTGGGGGTGACTAGAGAGATGTACCTGCTGGAGCGTGTGCTACAGGTGGGAGATGCTATGGTGACCAGCGAGCTGAGATAAGGGGGGACTTTACCTGGCAGGGTCTTGTAGAGGACATGGAGCCAGTGGGTTTGGCGACGAGTATGAAGCGAGGGCCAGCCAACGAGAGCGTACAGGTCGCAATGGTGGGCAGTATATGGGGCTTTGTTGACGAAACGGATTGCACTGTGATAGACTGCATCCAATTTGTTGAGTAGGGTATTGGAGGCTATTTTGTAAATGACATCGCCAAAGTCGAGGATTGGTAGGATGGTCAGTTTTACAAGGGTATGTTTGGCAGCATGAGTGAAGGATGCTTTGTTGCGAAATAGGAAGCCAATTCTAGATTTAACTTTGGATTGGAGATATTTGATATGGGTCTGGAAGAAGAGTTTACAGTCTAACCAGACACCTAAGTATTTGTAGTTGTCCACGTATTCTAAGTCAGCGCCGTCCAGAGTAGTGATGTTGGACAGGCGGGCAGGTGCGGGTAGCGATCGGTTGAAGAGCATGCATTTAGTTTTACTTGTATTTAAGAGCAATTGGAGGCCACGGAAGGAGAGTTGTATGGCATTGAAGCTTGCCTGGAGGGTTGTTAACACAGTGTCCAAAGAAGGGCCAGAAGTATACAGAATGGTGTCGTCTGCGTAGAGGTGGATCAGAGACTCACCAGCAGCAAGAGCGACCTCATTGATGTATACAGAGAAGAGAGTCGGTTCAAGAATTGAACCCTGTGGCACCCCCATAGAGACTGCCAGAGGTCCGGAGAGCAGACCCTCCGATTTGACACACTGAACTCTATCAGAGAAGTAGTTGGTGAACCAGGCGAGGCAATCATTTGAGAAACCAAGGCTGTCGAGTCTGCCGATGAGGATGTGGTGATTGACAGAGTCGAAAGCCTTGGCCAGATCAATGAACACGGCTGCACAGTAATGTTTCTTATCGATGGCGGTTAAGATATCGTTTAGGACCTTGAGCGTGGCTGAGGTGCATCCATGACCAGCTCTGAAACCAGATTGCATAGCAGAGAAGGTATGGTGAGATTCGAAATGGTCAAATCTGTTTGTTGACTTGGCTTTCGAAGACCTTAGAAAGGCAGGGTAGGATAGATATAGGTCTGTAGCAGTTTGGGTCAAGAGTGTCCCCCCTTTGACTAGAGGGGATGACCGCAGCTGCTTTCCAATCTTTGGGGATCTCAGACGACACAAAAGTGAGGTTGAACAGGCTAGTAATAGGGGTGGCAACAATTTCGGCAGATCATTTTAGAAAGAAAGGGTCCAGATTGTCTAGCCCGGCTGATTTGTAGGGGTCCAGATTTTGCAGCTCTTTCAGAACATCAGCTGAACAAAGATTTGGGAGAAGGAGAAATGGGGAAGGCTTGGGCGAGTTGCTGTGGGGGGTGGAGTGCTGTTGACCGGGGTAGGAGTAGCCAGGTGGAAAGCATGGCCAGCCGTAGAAAAATGCTTATTGAAATTCTCAATTATGGTGGATTTATCAGTGGTGACTGTGTTTCCTATCTTCAGTGCAGTGGGCAGCTGGGAGGAGGTGTTCTTATTCTCCATGGACTTTACAGTGGCCCAGAACTTTTTTGAGTTAGTGTTGCAGGAAGCAAATTTCTGCTTGAAAAAGCTGACCTTGGCTTTTCTAACTGCCTGTGTATAATGGTTTCTAGCTTCCCTGAACAGCTGCATATCACGGGGGCTGTTCGATGCTAATGCAGAACGCCATAGGATGTTTTTGTGTTGGTTAAGGGCAGTCAGTTCTGGGGAGAACCAAGGGCTATATCTGTTCCTGGTTCTAAATTTCTTGAATGGGGCATGTTTATTTAAGATGGTTAGGAAGGCATTTTTTTTTAAATATCCAGGCATCCTCTACTGACGGGATGAGATCAATATCCTTCCAGGATACCCCGGCCAGGTCGATTAGAAAGGCCTGCTCGCTGAAGTGTTTCAGGGAGAACTTTTACAGTGATGAGTGGAGGTCGTTTGACCGCTGACCCATTACGGATGCAGGCAATGAGGCAGTGATCGCTGAGATCTTGGTTGAAGACAGCAGAGGTGTATTTAGAGGGCAAGTTGGTTAGGATGATATCTATGAGGGTGCCCGTGTTTAAGGCTTTGGGGAGGTACCTGGTAGGTTCATTGATAATTTGTGTGAGATTGAGGGCATCAAGTTTAGATTGTAGGATGGCTGGGGTTTTAAGCATGTTACAGTTTAGGTCGCCTTGCAGCAGGAGCTCTGAAGATAGATGGGGAGCAATCAGTTCACATATGGTGTCCAGAGCACAGCTGGGGGCAGAGGGTGGTCTATAGCAGACTGCAACGGTGAGAGACTTGTTTTAAGAGAGGTGGATTTTTAAAAGTAGAAGTTCAAATTGTTTGGGTACAGACCTGGATAGTAGGACAGAACTCTGCAGGCTATCTTTGCAGTAGATTGCAACACCGCCCCCTTTGGCAGTTCTATCTTGTCTGAAAAGGTTGTAGTTTGGAATTAAAATTTCAGAATTTTTGGTAGTCTTCCTAAGCCAGGATTCAGACACAGCAAGAACATCCGGGTTGGCAGAGTGCTAAAGCAGTGAATAGAACAAACTTAGGGAGGAGGCTTCTAATGTTAACATGCATGAAACCAAGGCTATTACGGTTACAGAAGTCGTCAAAAGAGAGCGCCTGGGGAATAGGAGTGGAGCTAGGCACTGTAGGGCCTGGATTCACCTCTACATCACCAGAGGAACAGAGGAGGATTAGAATAAGGGTGCGGCTAAAAGCAATAAGAATTGGTCGCCTATAATGTCTGGAACAGAGAGTAAAAGGAGGTTTCTGGGGGCAATAAAATAGCATCAAGGTATAATGTACAGACAAAGGTATGGTAGGATGTGAATACAGTGGAGGTAAACCTAGGTATAGAGTGATGAAGAGAGAGATATTGTCTCTAGAAACATCATTGAAACCAGGAGATGTCATTGCATGTGTGGGTGGTGGAACTAATAGGTTGGATTAGGTATGGTGAGCAGGACTAGAGGCTCTACAGTGAAATAAGCCAATAAACACTAACCAGAACAGCAATGGACAAGGCATATTGACATTAAGGAGAGGC